>NC_135743.1:27792500-28092500 GCF_041903045.1 Epinephelus lanceolatus
CACCCAGAGACAGAGTTTCGTCATTATATAGTAAGATGAGATCTCCAGTAGGTGTTTTGAAAAAGCTAATGTTAGCCTGTACGCTTCACAGATAGACAGCTAACACCTGGACCACAGGCAGGCTTGGTTAGTGCTTGGCTGCCGAATTATCTAGGAGCCTAATAGAAGTCTTGTGGCTTGCCCATTTTTTGACACATGCACGTGCCTTTTCAGCAATAAATAGGCAATAAAAATGGTCTTTTGATACTCATATTGACATTGTACTGCCTTTCACTACAGTAATAATTTTTATATCAGTCACAGAAATGAAGACATCTTTAAGTATTTATGTTTGACTCAACAATTTCTGCTTCCATTTCAAAATAAAAGTCCCCCGACAATTTTTCTGTGGACAGGATCCCATCATTCATTAACACAAGGCTTTTTATTGTGAAATATTTGCAGACCATGTTGTTGTTAATGGAGTGGCTTGCAAAGCTACATAAATATGTGGAGTACTGGTTTTCAGTTGTAAAAATACAGTAGTTACAGCAGCAGCAGGCAGCTCTGCAGCAGCACCACTGTCTATGTAAACACCGCACACGAGAGCGTTTGGAGTCATTTTAGCGTTCCAGTATAGATGCATGTATTTTGTAAAAAGAGGTCAAGTGGACAGAATTTTTTTTTTTTCAAAATGGAGGGGGAAAATATTGGTTTACAAAAATATCTGGATATGTAGAGGCAGGGCCTAAATAGTTCTACGGGTGGGTTCTATGGAAAGTTTTTGTCAGATAACATGGTTTTACTAAGAATTCTGTTTGTTTTTTTTCCTCCATAGATGTGCTGTCATTTCTTCCATCGCAGCTGGGACCTCGAAAACCTTTATGTGTGATCTCATGGAAGGCCAATATGTGAACATTGTGATCCCTGGAAGCAAAAAGTACCTGACATTGTGTGAGGTGGAGGTCACTGGGATAGAATCAAATGATTCCATTGAAAATCCCTGTGGTTGAGTCTGAACTAATTCTTCATAGTCATGTATAGATTGGATAAGGGGGTTTATCCATGTTTCTGCTTCTTTTCCTTCAATTAAATATTTATATTTATGGTCAATGACCATTATAGCAAAGTTTAATTGTCAATTTCACACAATGTTAAGACACTTTCTGCAAGAGATTTCATTGCTTTACAGTACAAAGAATTTAACATAACTTGCACCGAATTTACAACAGTTGTTTGAGGTCCTTTAATATGATAATAATAAACTCTTCTGTATCCAAGTGTCCTGTGTTTATTAAACAACCTGACCCCAACCAAACAGGATTGTGTGTTGGAACACTTTTTTGTGTAAAACTTTGGCCTCGGTTTTGTATTATTTGTGTTGGCCAGTTGCCATTGTCAGAAGAGTAAGTTTTTAATAGCGAGAAAGCCTATTCAAAGCACATGTAACCTTGAAGAAGAATTTACAAACAATGTAATCGTAACTCTGGGTTTTAAATTCAGCAGCACCAGGCAGGTTCAGTTGGGCCTGGTCTTTTTAAAGGTGCAGGTGCAGGCTGAGTTCAGATCTCAATCTTTGACCTGTGCGTGGCCTGAACTCTCACAATTAGCATCTTCTCATCTAGCTCTTAGCAAGACAGCAATTAAGCATATTTCCCCAAAGTGGCATCGGTAGGTATGCTTTAGAAAGCAACACTACTCTGTAAAACAGTTTGAAAAGTAAAAACTTTTTTGAATATTTATATGAACAATGTATCAAATGACATGTGTAATGTGTGATATGAACCTTCAATGAATTAGCACCAGAATCTGCAGCTCCCCTACAGAGCATCATAATGAGTTTCAACTCATGGTTTGCTTTACACCCCACAGCTTTACTGTTTGTTCTCTCTGACTGTTCTTACAGCATCGTTTTTGGCCACAACAGGCTGCTGTTTCAGCGAAAAAGCTCTTCAGACCCACTAAACCCATCTGCTCAGCAGCTCAGACAGATACAGTTATCGACTAACTGGTCGGCAGCTAGCATGCTTAGCTGACATATGCATCTTAGTTAAGCATATTAGCATGCTAGCATCTGCTAATTAGTATAAGAAAAAAACAGCATCTGAGGTTGATGGGCATGGCATTAGTAAAAGGTAATTTTACGTGTGTGTGTAGTGGTGACTCTAAATGAAAATACAGGGAGATCACCAAAGTGATTACAATTTCCCTTAAGCACATGCGAAAACCAGCTGCAATGCATCATCTAGCCACTTGGAGGAGCAGCGAGTACAGAGGCTGAGACAGTACTGCCATCAGTACGATCATATCAGAGGTAATGACAATAGTAAACTGTTGCTTTATGTGTGATTCAGGGAGTGCAGTCATTGACAGTGTGGGCTCCATGCTAGCTCCAACAGTTTTAAGGACCAAAGGGGAAGAGCTTAGCGAAGGGTCAAATACAAGGGTTGGTTATAGCTTGGGTTTTTGCCAATACCAGTGCCAAAACAATACTTTTGAAATTGTAAAGTTGCCTAAATTGTGTCTAAAAAAATGAGTCAATGACAAAACTGGCTTTTTTTTTTTTCATTTTATCACCAGGGCATATTTGAATGTAAAATTAAACAATACATTAACACTTAACGTTAAAAGTGGTGGCTGCTGGCCCTGAGACTGCTGACTGCTGAGGCGTATGAGGCTGATGAATCCGTATAGACTAGGCAGCAAGAAAGAACTATGGCAATAGTGACATATAGACAAAGTAAGTGAGCATGGGTGCAAGGAGTGTATGGCAGGGTAAGAAAGAAAACTTACACAGCATGAAAAGTATTGTCTTCCTGACTTAACTTTTGCTAGAGCTTCATTTCTCCATTAATTGATTGTTTGGTTTGTAAAAATTCTGGAAATAATAAGAAGTCACAATGACCAAAAGCCCAAAATGACTGACAGTGTTTGCTTTGTCCAACCAACAGTCCAAGTCTATTTTTCTAAAAAAACTGACTAATAGTTCTAGCTGTGATTGTAAATTTTCATATTTTTTGTGTGCAAAGTTTTAATTTGTAATTTAACTCATAACTACAGCTTAGTAAAAAAGTAGCATGAGAAGTGAAGACTCACGTCTGTATTTACAGTATCCGAGTAAATGTATTTAGTTAAATACCACCACTACATACCACCACAGCTTATGTTATTTTGAGTTTGCCATGACCTGAGCCATAACTTGCCTCAACATGTTTGACTAATGGCAAGGACTTCCCTTGCTTGATTCTCACTAGAGTAAAGTTTTGAGGCCTGTGTGTCTTGCATTGTATGAAGTTGTGTGTTCTCTACTACCTGGCACAAACTTCAGACATTATTTGAGTAACACAGGGTGTGCCCTGTGAGAAAAGGATGACATGAACATTAGTATCAAATGTCAGCCATAAATAATAAACTGTATGAAGTTGTGTGTTGTCTCTGCTACCAGGCACAAACATAAATCATTATTTGAGAAAGACAGGGTGTACCCTGTCAGAAAAAGATGACATGAACACTTGTATCACATGGTGAGGCAGGCAAATTGATATTTAAATAGCAAAAACAACACTTGTTTGAATATTTGGATAATTAAACAGTTGCATGTCACACTGCACAATAGTATATAAACCATTGCTCTCTGTGCAGATCACAGCTGCTTCCAGGGTGTCCAAGAGCCCAACAGCTTCCAGGTAGGTCATTGGCAGAATTACTGATCATTCTGTTTTTTTGTTGTTGTTTTTTCTACCATATGGAATTTTTGGTCAAAAATAAATAAAAATCAAAAGCTAAATCAGCAAAAACAACAGTTTTTTGTTTTTGTGGTCATGCCCCATTTTCTCTTTTTGATGTTTTTTAATTCCTATTTGGAATCTTGATGTGTAGATCTTGATGTCTACAAGGACAAGTTATGTGTGTAAATATTAGGGTTGGGAATCTCTCTGTGATAGACAATTCGATACGTATCTAGATACACGGGTTACGATACGATTCAAAAACGATATATTTTTAATACAGAACGATTCGATACAGTGTAGGAACAATACGATTCGATGCAATTCGATACGATTTTATGGTTAACATTTGTTGATGTAGACATTAATCATACATTATAAAATAAAGAAGCCAATTCTATAAAAGTGACATTCTTACAGTATTTTCAAATTTGTAAAAGACCACATCCCCAAGCATTGTTGCTGTATGGCACTGGCAAAAATAAAATAAAAAGTCAAACAACAACAAAATCACATGTCAAATGTATTTATTTTTAGACATGGACCAAAAAAAGTCTTGCTGAATGAACATCATTTTGTTGGATGGGATCAATATAAAAATGAGAAGAAGTTTTTAACTTTAAGTGAAGTGAACTTTAAGTCAAATTTAAGTGTTTTAAACCTACTTGTTGTGTTGTTTTTATGGTATTGTCTGTGTTTTTGTATGTATCTTATATGGACTTGAGTCTGGAATAAAGTTTATTATAACGCTGTACAATATAAACATAAAGCAGAATAAAATAATAACATGCAATGTAGGGGCAAAATCTGACATCTCCTGTTATTAGTTGATATCATGGACTGTGATGACTAGCAGCTTATCACTGACAGCATGTCAGACTATTTCTCTGTGTTTGCTACACTCTGTTTGTCATTTATGAAAAGATCAATCACTTTTCTATAATACATCAATGATATTTCAATGGAATAAATTACTTATTGACTTATTCATACTTCAAAAACAGCATGAATAAGTGATTAACATAGGGGGGATCAAAATAAAATAAATAACTAAAATAAAAATCAACCAGCCACCCTCCTCCCCTGACAAGTAAAGAACAGTCCCTGAAGTGCGGTGAAGTTTGTGGAAATGTGTGGGCACTATGGCTGCCGTATTTGACAGGAATACATATTTCTGTCTGTGTCTGTGAGCCCCGTTCAACCCACAACCGGAAGGATTCGCCTTTAGTTTCTGCTGCGGCTTGGCTGCTCCCTGGTTTATCCAACCAGCATTAGCTTCTGTTCCTCATCTCCACCGGTCAAGCTGGCGCTGATGTTTACATCCATTATCGTTGTCAGTAATGCCTGCTACAGAGCATGCTGCCAGCTCTCACGTTGTTTTAGCGATGCAAACTGTTAAAGCCAGTCAACCAATTGCTAGTCTCGCGATACCTGATCCATGACTGTACAATCGATTCATCTAAGGATTCATGGCTGATTCATGTCGATTGAGGAGGCTGCTACCGACGCAGCCGTATCTCTCGCTTGTTAAAACGGATATCTGGTCGTATCGGTTAATCGTTCCCAACCCTAGTAAATATGTTTCAGTTACTTGTCTTGTCTGAAAATGCTGTAGGTGGGAGGGAGATAAAGAGAGAAAGAAGAGGAAATGAGACAGAGAGGAATTGCTATTCATATTTTTAACAGTCTTAAAAAATACTTATTGGAAAAACCTAACAAAGAAACAAAAAGATACCAACATTAGAGTTTGTCTCATTTGCTGAAACATATTTGTCCGTTCAGAACACTCACAAAACAATAAAACACACAACAAAAGCAAATGTTTCTATCAATCGACACAATTTGTGGTCAATTGAATACATTCTTTCAGTCAATCATTACACAATGCGCAAAAAAAGCAACATACAGCTGACCTTGTAGAAATGTATGCTACATGCCTGCACCATTTGTGGATACTTTGCATAGTCATAGCAGGTGCCAAAAATGGCAAGTAAGCATATCACAGGGTAATCTGTAAGCTCTTCTCCAAAGATGATTTTACAAGAGATACTAAACCCTAGTTTTCTTCATTCATTCCTTCTTGTGTTTTTCTGTGCCCATCAACTGTCGTTGAAATGATATGAGACCTATTGTAAGCACCAAGAGTAGGACCCGTGTTGCACGACAGTTATCATTCATTATGGCAAAGCTTTTGTGCTGCATTCTTATTTCACAAAATAACCAGTAAAGACTGTCACCCAAACTAAGAAATATTCAGAAACATCTGGAAAAAAAAAATTGTATTCCGTGTTTTGCTTTGACCACTACAGCCATACAGGTTTTGACAAAGTCTTGTTTTCATACTTTTCAAACTCAGAAATGCAAAATAATGCTCTCTTAATGGACAATTTTATATTAATTTAATGTGTATTTGTGCATTTATTTTAACGTATTTTATTTTATGTCTATTTTACTGTGCGCTGCCTGGCAGCTGAATTTCCCTTTGGGGATTAATAAAGTTCTTTCTATTCTATTCTATTCTTCATCTCATTACATCCCTTTTTCCTCTTTGATCCATGCTTGCCAATAGCAGCACAGAGGTGGCATCATTTATAGGTGGATACAGACTGATTGCTGGTTGAAGAGTTTCGCAATGTGCAGGTGCAGTAGAGATTCATAATTATTTGAGTAATTGTTATTAGCTGTGAATATATGTTTTCCTTTTGTTTAACACAGGTAATCCAAAATAGTTTAGAGTCTAGGAGATCTGTGTTAACTGTTTTGGGGTTTTTTTTAAAGAGGGGATTGAAAATGTGTGAAACCAATTAAAAAAGTGTGAACACATTTGCAACAGGTAGATTTGGACATGAGTGTGTAAAGATGGAAATTATATGTAAAGGTGGTGGTCAGGTGTGGCTTTTTTCCTGATCAGGTTAGTTTGTGTTAAGAATGTATGTGCACATTATGTATATGAATGTTTATGCATGTGTAGAAATATATGTAGAGGCTTTAAAATGGAGGTTTGATATGATTGTATGAGTGTCAACTTGCTTCACAGGATGATGACTCCAGCTGTGGTCTTTGTCTTGTTGGCTGTTTTAGGACAGACAAGTGGTCATTCTGGTGAGATTATACTATACTATACTATACTATACTATACTATACTATATTATTTAACTGGTTCAATGAAATTATTAATGATGAATAGTTTTCTGATTTTGGTTGCTTTTGGTCAGATCAACAGATCTAAAACTGCAACTTCCCCAGATTACCTTTAATAACATTTTTTGACTTTGTCCAGGTTCTAATATTGCTCGAGGTGGACGAGTGACTCAGTCCTCTGTGGCGTTTGGTGGGGTCCCTGAAAGGGCCATTGATGGAAATCAGGCAAGAATCTATGAACAAGGATCCTGTACCCACACAAACCTTGAAAGAAGACCATGGTGGAGACTGGACCTCCTGAGAACATATAGAATTAACACTGTCACCATCACCAACAGAGGAGATTGTTGCCATGATCGGCTTAATGGTGCTGAGATCCGCATTGGAAACTCCCTCAATGACAATGGCAATGTTAATCCCAGGTAACAGCACTTTCTATCTTATATTTGGTTTGAACATTTTACATTGGTGTGTATGTTACAGGAAATTAGGGCACTGGTTATCTACATATATTCACAGTTTCATCGACTAACATAATTTACTAATTTTTCTGTTTCATGTTAATTTTTTTCAGGTGTCAATCTATCAATTCTATCCCAGCTGGGACCTTCACAACTTTTGTGTGTAATGGAATGGAGGGCCAGTATGTAAACATTGTGATTCCTGGAAGACCAGAATATCTGTCACTGTGTAAGGTGGAAGTCACTGGTCAGCTTGCAGGTAACCCTCCTCCTACTGGTAATATGTACCACCTTAACTATACAATAATATGCTGATTGCCTGTTTTTGGTAGTTTTGGTCAGGTCAACAGACCTAATACTCCTGCAACTTCCCCAGATTACCTTTAATAACATTTTTTTTTTCTTACGTTGTCCAGTTTCTAATATTGCTCAATTTGGACAAGTGACTCAGTCCTCAGTGGCGTTTGGTGGGGTCCCTAAAAGGGCCATTGATGGAAATCAGGCAAGCGACTGGAATCAAGGATCCTGTACCCACACAAACCATGAAAGCAGACCATGGTGGAGACTGGACCTCCTGAGGACATACAAGATTAACACTGTCACCATCACCAACAGAGGAGATTGTTGCCATGATCGGCTTAATGGTGCTGAGATCCACATTGGAAACTCCCTCAATGACAATGGCAATGCTAATCCCAGGTAACAGCACTTTCTATCTTATATTTGGTTTGAACATTTTACACTGGTTGTGTATGTCACAGGAAATCAGTGCACTAGATATCCACATATATTCCTAATAGAAAGACAGAGTTTTAGGGGCAAAAGCATCATCTGTATCCAAAAATTAATGTGCAAGATGCATAGTTTTGATCTGGTAACATCATTTACTCATACTTGTGTTTCATTTTCCTTTTCTTCAGGTGTGCTGTTATCCATTCTATCCCAGCTGGGATCTCCAAAACTTTTGTGTGTAATGGAATGGAGGGCCAGTATGTTAACATTGTGATTCCTGGAAGACCAGAATATCTGACACTGTGTGAGGTGGAAGTCACTGGTCAGGTTGCAGGTAACCCTCCTCCAGCTGGTGATATAACTATACAATAATATGCTGATTGCCTGTTTTTGGTGGCTTTGGTCAGATCATCAGATCATATACTCCTGCAACTTCCCCAGATTGCCTTTAATAACATTTTTTGACTTTGTCCAGCTTCTAATATTGCTCAATTTGGACAAGTGACTCAGTCCTCCGTGTTGCATGGTGGGGTCGCTGAAAGGGCCATTGATGGAGATCGGGCAAGCATCTGGAATCACGGATCCTGCACCCACACAAACTGCGAAAGCAGACCATGGTGGAGACTGGACCTCCTGAGAACATATAAGATTAACACTGTCACCATCACCAACAGAGGAGATTGTTGCCATGATCGGCTTAATGGTGCTGAGATCCACATTGGAAACTCCCTCAATGACAATGGCAATGCTAATCCCAGGTAACAGCACTTTCTTATTTGGTTTGAACATTTTACACTGGTGTGTATGTTACAGGAAATCAGTGCACTGTATATCTACATATATTCTTATTAGGAAAACAGAGTTTTCAGCGCAAAGGCATCATCTGTAACTGTTTCATTTTTCTTTTCTTCAGGTGTGCTGTTATCCAGTCTATCCCAGCTGGAGCCTCACAAACTTTTGTGTGTAATGGAATGGAGGGCCAGTATGTGAACATTGTGATTCCTGGAAGAAGAAAGTATTTGACACTGTGTGAGGTGGAAGTCACCGGGACAGAATGAGATGATTGTAATGAATATGTCTGCACCTGAGTCTGAAATGATCATTCATTTTCATATCCATTAATTTTTCATGCTAATCTATGCTTGTTTCTGCTTCTTTTCCAATAAATATTTGTGCCAATGTTTGATTGTCCATCATAGCAAATGTACATGGATGTCAATGTAGTTTGGACCGTTCTGCAAGGTCCTTTCATATGACATCAACTCTTACCTTCCACTGTTTGCTGTTTGTGTAGTTCAGTGATTGCTATACCTGTCACCTTCATCCTAATTTAGCATGAAGACTGTACACAGAGGGAAATAGTGAATCTGGCTCCGTTCAAATGAATACAATCTTACTGTTTGTTTACTGAGTAGTATACACTCCCCTACAGCAACATGATGGAAA
Organism: Epinephelus lanceolatus; assembly: GCF_041903045.1. Classification (NCBI taxonomy): domain Eukaryota; kingdom Metazoa; phylum Chordata; class Actinopteri; order Perciformes; family Serranidae; genus Epinephelus; species Epinephelus lanceolatus. The sequence continues at coordinate 27,801,988 of NC_135743.1, forward strand.
GTAATTGACAAAATATTTGTTAATATAAAGAAAGAAATAACTTAGTATATTACATTTACAGAATTTACACAGAGGCATGGATAATTATTAATTTAATGACTGTTTCAAAACGTTTAGAAAGTGTTTTCATACTCTTCAGCTCAAACAACTACATAATTTTAAAAAGGATTCTGGACAATTTCTGTAAAATTTGACACATTTACTTTAATGAAAGTTTTGTATTTTTGCATAAAATCAATGTCAATGGGGAAATCAGTTGACTTTACAGGCACTCCTCAGTCTTAAATGATTCATTTCCTGAGTCTGTGCCACTGTCCTCTTGAGGATAGAGAGCACAATAGCACTCTTGTCTGGCATCATGTATTGTCATTAATCTTTTACTTGTTTCATAATTTTGATTCACTATGTACTGCACTTGCAAAATAAAAATGACTTTTTAAAAGTCATTCATCTGTTTTGTTTGGTTTTTTGTGTGTGTGTGTGTGTGTGTGTGTGTCCCAGGTTGGCTCTTTATTTAAATGGGTATCATTGTAGGGTATTTAAAGCACAACATACAAACAGATACAAAAAACAGCATATACAGTAGCTGATTACAAATGCTTATACATTTTTGGTTGTACCATTGTTATTTTTTAACTACTGGGTGCCTATTCTATTATTACAGGGCAGTCAGTTGGAATCATGCAACAACTCAGGCATCCTGACCAGGTGTAGAGAGGTGCGAGAATAAGAAAAAGCAAGAAACTGTCTTTTTTAGCATACAGTATTATCTGCTAGACTTAATCAGAGATGTGTTGATAGTATTGTCTTGTATCATTGTACCATCTAAACAGAGGAATTTAGGCTTCAGATTTGGATCACTGATTGCTGCCAACAGGCTTGTGTGTGTGGAGCAGCAGAGAGAGAGAGACGGTGGGGAGGAACAGAAAAAAAGGTCTTATCAGGAGGGAAAAAATAAAAGATAACCTGATAATATCATGCTCATCTTGGTCACGAATAGTGTTGCTTTATTCTGTCAATTCATACCTGCAAAATGACATATCAATATACAGCCATGATACAGTACAGAAGAGTGACAGTAGAGTTGTGGCAATACTAAGGGCGTTAAGAAAAAGTTAGTAGGACAAAAACAAATCTTGAGTCTTTAGAGTCTGTAATACTTTACTTTCAATTATCCTCATTTCCCTTCTCCCCTCCAACCCACTGGTTTGTAGAATCACATTTCAAAGCCTCAAGTTTGGCATTTCAGCAGTAGCCATCTTGGTTTTTGGAAGCACAAGTGACCATATTTGGGCATGAGGGTGGCACTGGGGAGGAGCAAGGGGTGGATCTGACTGAAAAGCTGATGACACTATCAGCAGACAGCCTGTCACTCAAAGCATCTCACCTTTAATTATGTATAACATTAAGCTTTAACAAAATGTAAATGAGTGGGATGTGAAAACATCGACCACTGGTACAGTTGTCATAAAGGGAGAATTAGCTACAGAGACCAAAACTGTTGCATGTAGCTGGTCAGCTTTCATGAAACACTTCTCCAACTGGTGATTTGTACCATATAAACTATCTGGTATGCTGACTGCCTGTTTTTGTGGCTTTGGTCAGATCAAAAGATCTAATACTTCTGCATCTCCCTCTGACTACCTTTAAAACAAAGGTTTAACTTTTAATTTACAGTCCTCCCTGACATTTGATGGCATCCCTGAAAAGGCCGTTGATTAAAATCGTGCAAGCATCTGCCCAGATAGCACACATACATCTGGCCGACGTCGGCCCGATGTATCAAGTTTAGATCGTTAAGACACAGGGAGAGCGTTTGCTCATTGCCAATACATCACTGAGACGTCGGCCTTTAATCTAAAATGACCACCACACAATGTGCAAACGATCAATAAAAGAAGCTGCACTCAGTGGGCGCTCCTTCTATATTAATATTTATGCTTCGTTAACTACGACCTTTATTCATTTAGGTTGGACCTTTCAAACTACAAATATTTCACAATCCAATGTGAGAAATCGATGCTAACATTCAAAAATAGCTAACTGTTACCCTGTTCCGTGTGTAAGTGTGCACAATGAAAAAACTTCCACGTTTACAGTACAGGCCAAAAGTTTGGACACACCTTCTCATTCAATGCGTTTTCTTTATTTTCATGACTATTTACATTGTAGATTCTCACTGAAGGCATCAAAACTATGAATGAACACATGTGGAGTTATGTACTTAACAAAAAAAGGTGAAATAACTGAAAACATGTTTTATATTCTAGTTTCTTCAAAATAGCCACCCTTTGCTCTGATTACTGCTTTGCACACTCTTGGCATTCTCTCCATGAGCTTCAAGAGGTAGTCACCTGAAATGGTTTTCCAACAGTTTTGAAGGAGTTCCCAGAGGTGTTTAGCACTTGTTGGCCCCTTTGCCTTCACTCTGCGGTCCAGCTCACCCCAAACCATCTGGATTGGGTTCAGGTCCGGTGACTGTGGAGGCCAGGTCATCTGCCGCAGCACTCCATCACTCTCCTTCTTGGTCAAATAGCCCTTACACAGCCTGGAGGTGTGTTTGGGGTCATTGTCCTGTTGAAAAATAAATGATCGTCCAACTAAACGCAAACCGGATGGGATGGCATGTCGCTGCAGGATGCTGTGGTAGCCATGCTGGTTCAGTGTGCCTTCAATTTTGAATAAATCCCCAACAGTGTCACCAGCAAAACACCCCCACACCATCACACCTCCTCCTCCATGCTTCACAGTGGGAACCAGGCATGTGGAATCCATCCGTTCACCTTTTCTGCGTCTCACAAAGACACGGCGGTTGGAACCAAAGATCTCAAATTTGGACTCATCAGACCAAAGCACAGATTTCCACTGGTCTAATGTCCATTCCTTGTGTTTCTTGGCCCAAACAAATCTCTTCTGCTTGTTGCCTCTCCTTAGCAGTGGTTTCCTAGCAGCTATTTGACCATGAAGGCCTGATTGGCGCAGTCTCCTCTTAACAGTTGTTCTAGAGATGGGTCTGCTGCTAGAACTCTGTGTGGCATTCATCTGGTCTCTGATCTGAGCTGCTGTTAACTTGCGATTTCTGAGGCTGGTGACTCGGATGAACTTATCCTCAGAAGCAGAGGTGACTCTTGGTCTTCCTTTCCTGGGTCGGTCCTCATGTGTGCCAGTTTGGTTGTAGCGCTTGATGGTTTTTGCGACTCCACTTGGGGACACATTTAAAGTTTTTGCAATTTTCCGGACTGACTGACCTTCATTTCTTAAAGTAATGATGGCCACTCGTTTTTCTTTAGTTAGCTGATTGGTTCTTGCCATAATATGAATTTTAACAGTTGTCCAATAGGGCTGTCGGCTGTGTATTAACCTGACTTCTGCACAACACAACTGATGGTCCCAACCCCATTGATAAAGCAAGAAATTCCACTAATTAACCCTGATAAGGCACACCTGTGAAGTGGAAACCATTTCAGGTGACTACCTCTTGAAGCTCATGGAGAGAATGCCAAGAGTGTGCAAAGCAGTAATCAGAGCAAAGGGTGGCTATTTTGAAGAAACTAGAATATAAAACATGTTTTCAGTTATTTCACCTTTTTTTGTTAAGTACATAACTCCACATGTGTTCGTTCATAGTTTTGATGCCTTCAGTGAGAATCTACAATGTAAATAGTCATGAAAATAAAGAAAACGCATTGAATGAGAAGGTGTGTCCAAACTTTTGGCCTGTACTGTATATGACGACGTTATTGAAACGATCTCTGTTCACACGGAGCCGCAAAATCGATTAAGGTAAAGCTGTAGTACTGGAGGCTGCAGTTTCAGGACCACAGTTTTAGGACCGTTTAATTTTCCTAGCGGAGGCTGCAACCTGAATTTTATTTTTATTTTTTTGCTATACGCAAATACTACTTTCTTATATCTTTATAGTTATAATCAGTGTTGGGCAGTAATGCATGATTTGATTGATGAAGCCCAGGTAACTATACATTACCATTTCCAATCCTCTCCGCTCCTCTCACACACACCTAAACACCCGTTCTGGGATACACAGTGTCGGCCCGCGCGGCCTGACCGGCCTGCCCTCCGCGGTCCTCTCCGCTCCTCTCCCCCAAGCTTGTGCATCCGTCCAGGGAGGGCTGTGGAGGTCAGGCCGGGTGGGACCATAAATGAGTGCAACCTGATCTCAAAGAAATACGTGAAATGACCACGACCTCTTAACAGCACGTAAGAGGTGGTGGCAGCACGTAATGGGTTGAAATTACGTGCTGCCACCACGAAAACAATGCCAATGTAAAGTCAGTTAGGATCCTCTCCCGTGGTGGACACACGGATTCCCTGATTCAATCACGTCACGTCTATATTGACGCCTCGTTTTCCTCAATGATATCTTTAACATTCCTGTATACACACAAAAACGCGGAAGCGTCCTTGATAGGAGGGCGTAGGGCTTTAAGAGCATTGTGCTGTGGGCGGATGGGGCGCGTTCCACTACAGTTTCATAGCTGCTGTCTGCCATCTGTGGGCTTCATTCCATTTCAGATTGCCATCCGTCTGCCGTAACTGAATCCAAACGCCACTAATAAATTAATCAATAATAAGATAAAAATAAGGCTGAGCACGGAAGTACCAGAGAGGAAACTGTCTGCCCCTGGCAACCCGGCCACCCTCCACTCCACCAGGGGAGAGTGGACCCCAAGCCATTTTCGTTTCCAAATATTTATTTGAAAACGAAACCATTCATACGGTCAATATAAAACATTTTGTTAGTGGGCGGGACTGTGGCTGAACCACTTCCAATGTTCATTCATTCATTCATTCATTCAATCAAGTGTTCAATGAGTGTGTGTGTGTGTGTGTGTGTGTGTGTGTGTGTCAGAGAGGAGTATCAATAAAAAAAAAAGTAATTATTTTGGTGTTTATTTCTTTTATTCTTCCGTTTTTTTTTAAATTAAAATGCGTAATATAGCCAACAATATTATAGACCAAATGTTAATCTAATTATTATTGTAGAATGTATTTAGCAAATCACCACTCTCAACTGGAGACAGCAGCAAAACAAAAAAAAAAAAAAAAGGCATTATAAAAAGCCGACAAATAGTGTTAATTAATTGACGTGAGACATTGAAGAGGTTGTCTCCTATAGTCTGTAATTTTTTTTTTTTTTATCATAACTTCTTGAAAATTACTCAAAAGTAGAACATGCTGAAAGTAAATACAATAATAGGCTAAATAGTATCTAAGCAATAACAAAGTGTCTAAACAATAATAAATATTATCTAAGTTATCTATTAGGCTACCATTCCACTCTGTAAATAGATTTTAAAATTTCAATATAATTTTAATATTATTTTTGCTTATTTCATTATTGTTATTATTGGTTTTACTTTTTAGTAGTATTGTATTGTCTGAGGATTACTCATGTTAGTAACTATCTATAGTAAAAAAGAAAAAAACAAGCAAAGAAACAAACAAAACTCATTTTATACACGGGGCCTTCAAAGTGCTCTCTGAAACTACACCTGGCATGGCTTGTGTCCAAAAAATGAAAAAATCTAAACTTTGTCGTAGAGCTAAACCAAATACATCATTGGAAAGGTCTCAACCTGGAGAGTAACATATGTCAGTATGAAGATTCTACATGGCTCTTGCTTTCAGCCATTGACCTTTGAACCTTGACCTCAGTGCATGTTTGAGGACTTATAACTCAGCAACTAAAGGGGGTACAGACATGGGACCAACTGTTATAGAGAGCTCTTGACCTCAGCTATCATGTGAGTGTAGTCAACAACTGAGGGTGCTGTCAGATATGGATAAAAAAAAGGATAAAATTAATTTTCACCCATTTAGAAATTAGATATTTAAAATCTGATTTCACAAATGTGTTTACCATCCCCTTAAAGTCCACAGTGTACTCTCAATTCAGTATTTACAACTTCCAAATCTGGGAAAAACACTTAGATTTTTAAAAAACTACAATTTCCTGGTACCGCACCATGCAGTTTGATACATATCAGCAACATAGTTGTAGTTCTTCTGATTTGCAAAGTAGGGCTCTAAATAGGGTTGTAAAAAGATATATCTACTGAATATATCTAATATCAAGTAAAGCCGAACAAGTTATTACACTGCACTTAGATGAACTATGGTAAGAAAAAGTAAAGATGTCGGCTAATTTTCGATATTCTAGCTAATACACTAGAAACGGCGTTTTTGGGACAGTAGGTTCGTTTGCAGCTTGCTGTAAAATAGGTCGTAAAAAGATAGATCTACTGAATAAATCTAATATCTAGTAAAGCCGAAGTAGTTATTACACTGCACCTAGATGAACTATGTTAAGAAAAAAAGCAAGGATGTTGGCTAATCGTAGTTATTTTAGATAGTACTCTAAAAACGGCGTTTTTGGGACGGTAGGTTTTTTTGCGGCTTGTTGTAAAACAGGGTCGTAAAAAGATACATCTACGAGTATATCAAATGTCTAGTAAAGCTGAACTAGTAATGACACTGCACCTAGATGAAATATGTTCAGAAAAAGTAGGCATGATGGTTCATTTCAGATATTTTAGCAAGTTCTCTAGAAACAGCGTTTTTGGGATTGAATATTTGAATAGGCTATAACAAATATCTAGAACAGCCGAACTATCACATTATTATCATTATTATTATTATTGGTGGGAAATTATAACAGAGGAATATATTTGCCGTTTTAATATCAAGAACACTTCCGCATTTTTGTGTGTATACAGGAATGTTAAAGATATCATTGAGGAAAACGAGGTTGACGTGACGTGATTGAATCAGGGAATCCGTGTGTCCACCACGGGAGAGGATCCTAATTGACTTTACATTGGCATTGTTTTCGTGGTGGCAGCACGTAATTTCAACCCATTACGTGCTGCCACCACAGAATGCGGTGTTAAGAGGTCGTGGTCATTTCACGTATTTCTGTGAGATCAGGTTGGATGAGTGGATCCCAAGTCTCGAGCCCTGCCCGGGACCACGGGTGGGAGCTCCAGGCACTTCTACTTTAACCCAAAACGAGTGCTCACGATAACCAGATAAGCAGATGACGTCAACTAGAGGAAATAAAATGAAAACACCACAGTTGTAGCGTGTTAGCTAACATGAGCTAAACTAGCTAACGTTAGCTGGTGGGGACCTGTGCTATAAACACCCAGTCGTGCATCACCACTTACCAGGAACCTCTTTTAACGGTCACAGAATAAACAACATACCTATTTTCTGCCAATTTATTCCAGTTAGCTTACCTGAAACCAACTGCGATGATGATGATGATGATGATGCTGCAAACTGCAAGCTCAGTTCCAAACAAAGACCTCGGATATGAAATTCCACCTTCCGTGGCGACTTCCGTATGTGGGCAGGTATGGGCCGACCCAAAGCTGACGTAACAGAGACGTTTGATGAGCTGGGACAAAAGAGTATTAAATTTAAAGATATCAGCCCATGCGGCCGATGCTTGTCAAATGTTACAAATTAAGGGATGTGTCGTCCTTAGGCCGACGTCAGCCAGATGTATATGTGCTATCTGGGTGAGGACAAGGATCTTGCATCTGCACAAACAGACATACAAAACCATGGTGGAGACTGGACCTCCTGAAGAAGCATAAAACTGACACTGTCACCATCATCATAATCTACATAATGTCCTCACAAAAACCTGTAATTCTTACAAAAATAGCATCATCAGTATCTAAGGCCCTGTCTTTATATATCCAGATATTTTTTAAAACAGGTATTTTCTTCGACATTTGGGCCTCTCATCTCAACTTTGGAGATTTCTCAAAAGTCTGTTTACAGTTTATCTTTGTAGACATGTAAAACAGAGTGTTTGGAAACTGATGACGTAATCTTCTCAGATGGTGCATGCTTATTGATGCTTTCTGCAATTCCCAAACAATTAGCTGGAAACAATAATAATGGCAGACTACTTGGGAATCAGTGGTAATGAGATATCCAGTAGGTGCTTTGAAAAAGGTAACATTAGCCTTAGACTTCACAGATAGACAGCTAACACCTGGACCACAGGTAGGCTTGGTTGCTGCTCAACTGCGGAACTTCTAGACAACAGGAGTCTTGTGACTTTCCGATTTTTTTTTTTTTTTTTTATACGGCCACACGTGTTTTCAGCAACAAGTTGGCAATGAAAACAGTCTTTTGATACTCATATTGACATTGTACTGCCCTTCACTACAGTTTTAATGTTTATATCAGTCACAGACATGAAAAAACCTATAGGTATATTGACTCAACACTTGCTGTTTCCATTTCAAAATAAAGGTCCCCTGACAATGTTTATGTGGACAAAATACCTTCTTTTGTTAACACAAGGCTTTTTATTGTGAAATATTCACAGCGCCATGTTGCTGATAATGCAGTGGCTTCTACGGCTCCATAAATATATGGAGTACTAAAACAGAAATGAGCTAGACACAGAAATAGTTGAGGTCAAATGATAAAATCAATGGTGTATCATGAATAGACAAACAAAATTCACCTTGTGATGATGGTTAACCTGCAAAGGCTATGAGGCGCAATGCCATCAATGCAATGGTGCTTTTTTTTCTTCTTTTTTTTCTGTTCAAATGACATTCTCTTATCCTTTCAATTTCTCATCGCAGTCACAAGTTGTCATCTAGTTCCTCAGCCAGAGGAGAAACACGTGTCAGCATTGTGTTTGTTTGTCAGAAGCTCCTTTGCAATTGTCATACTTGTTTATCCACTTTTAAGCCACATGTCAATCATCAAACTTCGGATTTAAGTGTAGTAGAGGTGGAGAGAGACCGATTTGAAGGCTGCTAGGCTTCTACTGCCCTGACGAAAAACTATTGCAACTTTCAAAACTAAACCAGTCTGAGCCGTGACGGTACGCTTTATACTTTAAAGCTCTCCATGCACCAATATTACCACTAAACCACTGGGCTCCCATACATGCCTGGCTATATCAATTTTCTCAGGTGGGCAAATATTAGGGCTGACCCAAAAAATTCAAAGCTTCGAAGCTTCGTTCGATGGCACGGGATTCGATTGTGAAAAAAAAAACATTCGAAGCTTCTGCGCTTTTTTTTTTTCATTTATTGGGGGGGAGGCCTTAAAAGCAACACTAACCCCGAGCGCACTCAGAGCCGCTCTGAGTCTGGTGTCAGAGACACTTCTGATGCTCTGAGTTGCGCATCTGTTTGATTGTGCTGCAATGTGCGCCAAGGGTTTTAATTTAAGGTGCTCACAGACTCAGGCGCACTATAAGCGGAGCGGACTCCGTGAGGAATGTCCGCAGTCATTCGGGCTTCCATAGTCGAGCGCACTTCCGCATTGTAGTTTCCTGTAAAAATGTCATTACCCCCAATTCTTGCACGTTTCTGTCATGGCGATGTGAAAAATACATGCCGAGCAGTTTTTTGAGTGACACTGGTGCGCGGAGCATAGTCCGCGCGGTCGTAAAATCTGAGCTTTGCCCGCACAGGACTTGTGGCCGTCCACTTTTGTTTTCCCGTTTTTCTGTTCCGATTTTAAAATGGAAAAACAGAAAAATGAGATTGTTTTCCTGTTTTTCTGATTTGGTTTCGAAACAGAAAAGCGAAAGAACAAAGGGTACACGGATTCCTAAACTGTGCCTGAATCTATATTTGAGAATTTAAAAAAAAAAAAGTACAAAATGAGAGTCAATAGCAAAACTGGGAAAGACTCAGCAGCAGACATTTCCCCACTATGTGTTTAGGAGTGGCTGACATTGTCACTAACTTCGGGGCTAACCGCCACCAGTATGGTGTGGCCGTGAGAGTTCACAAACTACATAGTAAACACGAAAATAGGCAAAAGAAATGCAAATAAAGAACCATCTTATTCCCTTTGACAGCACATATGCAAAATAATAAAATACTTAGTAAACACAAAATATACAACCAAACACAGACAACCCAATCAAATACAAAAAACCTAACCAAATACACAGACATGCAGTAAATAAAGGACACATGTTCTAAATTACCAGTTTATTAGCTACAGCTATAGCTAAAACTAATGCAGTCTAATACAACCAGAGGTGGGGGACTTGAGTTACATGACTTGACTCGAGTCGCAAATTTGGAGACTTGAAACTTACTTTACACCGCCGAAAGACACGACTTTGACTTGGTATTAATGATTTGAGACTAGATATTGAGAAGTTCCATTTTGTTTCTGAAATATGACAGCACATATGTCATTGCGGGTGAGGATAATGGTGCCCTCTGAACAAGAGCTCTCTCCTCCTGCACAGCTCTCCTCACAGAATGGCAGTATGTACAGCTGCATCATAAGCTTCACCGTGTCCTTTTATGTCATTCTTTCTTCATTATACATGTGAGTTACGTTTTCAGTAACTCATTAACCCCTTAACGTGCTCAGCAACCAGCAACACGCTGTCAGCTCTGGGCTCGTTACGCACAAACAGTCACCACTGTAGAGAGCTGATACATGCACTGCCTGCTGTCATATGCTCAGGTTCTCTTCTATCTAGTTTGTAGGAGGTTTGAATACTACCATAGTGCGTAACAAGTTTGCCTGCTCTCCCAACATAAGTTCACTGTGTGTGAGCGTGTATGTATTTGCACTTGCTGTGTGCACCTGCATGAGATTGTGATATTTTCCTCTAACACGTCTTGTTTCTCTTGCAGGTGTGTTACATGAGCTAAGTGTCTTTCACTCTGACCATTCAGCAGGGCTTGGAGCATGACAGGAAGTACATAAATCCATTACCCTGCTAAAACACAACGACCACACTGTTAAAATATTTTATTACAAGTAAAAGCTGTGCACTCATATGTTACTTAAATAAAAATATGTAAGTATAATCAGGCAAATGTACTTAAAGTACTAAAAGTTAAAGTAATGTACTCAGAAAAAATGTCCCATTTGACTGTTATGGAGTGGTATTACAGATATGATCAGCTTATTATTACTTATTATTAATGTAAAAACAGAAATTGTAGTTGTTTGAGTTGGAGCCCATTTTCAATTATTAATTGATGAGAATTTCATTATGGATTAATCTGCAAATCATTTTCACCATTTATTAATCTAATCTTTTTGGTTTGTAATACAAATCAACACCACCATAAACTACAACCTTAGTAGTACTCAGTGCCTGCAGTTTGATTCTCAAATGCAGACCAGAAGCCAGAAGTGTGAGTCAGAAGTCAGGCAATGTATAAAGTTACGCTTTCTCTCTGTTACCTTGCACAAACTTCACGGGGTGTGCATCCTAAATAAAGGATGGAATGAATGCCATTGTCAAATGGTGAGACAAGCAAATTGACTTTTAAAGATGTTAAAAAACAACACGTGTTTAAACAATGGGATGAGTTATCAAACAGTCATATGACACACTCTGCACAATAGTATATAACCTGTTGCTCTCTGTGCAGATCACAGCTGCTTCCAAGAGCCCAGCAGCTTCCAGGTAGGTCATTGGTAGAATTACTGACCATTATTGTTTTATTCTCTGCCATATGTAATTTTTTGGTCAGCAAAACTAAATCAGGTAAACATTGCAGATTACAGCTTGGTAACTGTTAAAATAGTGATAAAAAATACTGTGGGACCAAGAAATACTGAAAATCAAGTGATAGTAATGTTGATGTTACATGTGTTTATGTTAGTACAGTTTTTGTTCTTGTGCTCATGTCTGTTTCTTTCTTTTTGATGTTTTTTAATTCATATTCAGAACCTTGATGTGTAGATCTTGATGTCTACAAGGACAAGTTAAATCTAAATATGTGTCAGTTAAATAAATTGGTTGAAAATGCTCTCGGTGGGAGGGAGATAAAGAGAGAAAGAAGAGGAAATGAGATAGAGAGGAATTACTAACAGTCTTAAAAAATACTTATTGGAAAAACCTAACAAAGAAACAAAAAGATACCAACATTAGAGTTTGTCTCATTTGCTGAAACACATTTGTCCGTTCAGAACACTCACAAAACATTAAAACACACAACAAAAGCAAATGTTTCCATCAATCGACACAACTTGTGGTCTATTGAATACATTCTTTCAGTCAATCATTGCACACTGTGCAATAAAATAAAACATACAGCTGACCTTGTAGAAATGTATGCTACATGCCTGCACCATTTGTGGATACTTTGCATAGTCATAGCAGGTGCCAAAAATGGCAAGTGAGCGTATCACAGGGTAATCTGTAAGCTCTTCTCCAAAGATGATTTTACAAGAGATTCTAAACTCTAGTTTTCTTCATTCATTCCTTCTTGTGTTTTTCTGTGCCCATCAACTGTCGTTGAAATGATATGAGACCTATTGTAAGCACCAAGAGTAGGACCCGTGTTGCACGACAGTTATCATTCATTATGGCAAAGCTTTCGTGCTGCATTCTTATTTCACAAAATAACCAGTAAAGACTGTCACCCAAACTAAGAAATATTCAGAAACATCTGGAAAAAAAAAATTGTATTCCTTGTTTTGCTTTGACCACTACAGCCATACAGGTTTTGACAAAGTCTTGTTTTCATACTTTTCAAACTCAGAAATGCAAAATAATGCTCTCTTAATGGACAATTTTATATTAATTTAATGTGTATTTGTGCATTTATTTTAACGTATTTTATTTTATGTCTATTTTACTGTGCGCTGCCTGGCAGCTGAATTTCCCTTCGGGGATTAATAAAGTTCTTTCTATTCTATTCTATTCTTCATCTCATTACATCCCTTTTTCCTCTTTGATCCATGCTTGCCAATAGCAGCACAGAGGTGGCATCATTTATAGGTGGATACAGACTGATTGCTGGTTGAAGAGTTTCGCAATGTGCAGGTGCAGTAGAGATTCATAATTATTTGAGTAATTGTTATTAGCTGTGAATATATGTTTTCCTTTTGTTTAACACAGGTAATCCAAAATAGTTTAGAGTCTAGGAGATCTGTGTTAACTGTTTTGGGGTTTTTTTTAAAGAGGGGATTGAAAATGTGTGAAACCAATTAAAAAAGTGTGAACACATTTGCAACAGGTAGATTTGGACATGAGTGTGTAAAGATGGAAATTATATGTAAAGGTGGTGGTCAGGTGTGGCTTTTTTCCTGATCAGGTTAGTTTGTGTTAAGAATGTATGTGCACATTATGTATATGAATGTTTATGCATGTGTAGAAATATATGTAGAGGCTTTAAAATGGAGGTTTGATATGATTGTATGAGTGTCAACTTGCTTCACAGGATGATGACTCCAGCTGTGGTCTTTGTCTTGTTGGCTGTTTTAGGACAGACAAGTGGCCAGTCTGGTGAGATTATACTATACTATACTATACTATATTATTTAACTGGTTCAATGAAATTATTAATGATGAATAGTTTTCTGATTTTGGTTGCTTTTGGTCAGATCAACAGATCTAAAACTGCAACTTCCCCAGATTACCTTTAATAACATTTTTTGACTTTGTCCAGGTTCTAATATTGCTCGAGGTGGACGAGTGACTCAGTCCTCTGTGGCGTTTGGTGGGGTCCCTGAAAGGGCCATTGATGGAAATCAGGCAAGAATCTATGAACAAGGATCCTGTACCCACACAAACCTTGAAAGCAGACCATGGTGGAGACTGGACCTCCTGACAACATATAGAATTAACACTGTCACCATCACCAACAGAGGAGATTGTTGCCATGATCGGCTTAATGGTGCTGAGATCCGCATTGGAAACTCCCTCAATGACAATGGCAATGCTAATCCCAGGTAACAGCACTTTCTATCTTATATTTGGTTTGAACATTTTACATTGGTGTGTATGTTACAGGAAATTAGTGCATTGTATATCTACATATATTCACAGTTTCATCAACTAACATAATTTACTAATTTTTCTGTTTCATGTTAATTTTTTTCAGGTGTCAATCTATCAATTCTATCCCAGCTGGGACCTTCACAACTTTTGTGTGTAATGGAATGGAGGGCCAGTATGTGAACATTGTGATTCCTGGAAGACCAGAATATCTGTCACTGTGTGAGGTGGAAGTCACTGGTCAGCTTGCAGGTAACCCTCCTCCTACTGGTAATATGTACCACCTTAACTATACAATAATATGCTGATTGCCTGTTTTTGGTAGTTTTGGTCAGGTCAACAGACCTAATACTCCTGCAACTTCCCCAGATTACCTTTAATAACATTTTTTTTTTCTTACGTTGTCCAGTTTCTAATATTGCTCAATTTGGACAAGTGACTCAGTCCTCAGTGGCGTTTGGTGGGGTCCCTAAAAGGGCCATTGATGGAAATCAGGCAAGCAACTGGAATCAAGGATCCTGTACCCACACAAACCATGAAAGCAGACCATGGTGGAGACTGGACCTCCTGAGGACATACAAGATTAACACTGTCACCATCACCAACAGAGGAGATTGTTGCCATGATCGGCTTAATGGTGCTGAGATCCACATTGGAAACTCCCTCAATGACAATGGCAATGTTAATCCCAGGTAACAACACGTTCTATCTTATATTTGGTTTGAACATTTTACACTGGTTGTGTATGTCACAGGAAATCAGTGCACTAGATATCCACATATATTCCTAATAGAAAGACAGAGTTTTAGGGGCAAAAGCATCATCTGTATCCAAAAATTAATGTGCAAGATGCATAGTTTTGATCTGGTAACATCATTTACTCATACTTGTGTTTCATTTTCCTTTTCTTCAGGTGTGCTGTTATCCATTCTATCCCAGCTGGGATCTCCAAAACTTTTATGTGTAATGGAATGGAGGGCCAGTATGTTAACATTGTGATTCCTGGAAGACCAGAATATCTGACACTGTGTGAGGTGGAAGTCACTGGTCAGGTTGCAGGTAACCCTCCTCCAGCTGGTGATATAACTATACAATAATATGCTGATTGCCTGTTTTTGGTGGCTTTGGTCAGATCATCAGATCATATACTCCTGCAACTTCCCCAGATTGCCTTTAATAACATTTTTTGACTTTGTCCAGCTTCTAATATTGCTCAATTTGGACAAGTGACTCAGTCCTCCGTGTTGCATGGTGGGGTCGCTGAAAGGGCCATTGATGGAGATCAGGCAAGCATCTGGAATCAAGGATCCTGCACCCACACAAACTGCGAAAGCAGACCATGGTGGAGACTGGACCTCCTGAGAACATATAAGATTAACACTGTCACCATCACCAACAGAGGAGATTGTTGCCATGATCGGCTTAATGGTGCTGAGATCCACATTGGAAACTCCCTCAATGACAATGGCAATGCTAATCCCAGGTAACAGCACTTTCTTATTTGGTTTGAACATTTTACACTGGTATGTATGTTACAGGAAATCAGTGCACTGTATATCTACATATATTCTTATTAGGAAAACAGAGTTTTCAGCGCAAAGGCATCATCTGTAACTGTTTCATTTTTCTTTTCTTCAGGTGTGCTGTTATCCAGTCTATCCCAGCTGGGGCCTCACAAACTTTTGTGTGTAATGGAATGGAGGGCCAGTATGTGAACATTGTGATTCCTGGAAGAAGAAAGTATTTGACACTGTGTGAGGTGGAAGTCACCGGGACAGAATGAGATGATTGTAATGAATATGTCTGCACCTGAGTCTGAAATGATCATTCATTTTCATATCCATTAATTTTTCATGCTAATCTATGCTTGTTTCTGCTTCTTTTCCAATAAATATTTGTGCCAATGTTTGATTGTCCATCATAGCAAATGTACATGGATGTCAATGTAGTTTGGACCGTTCTGCAAGGTCCTTTTACTTTCCACTGTTTGCTGTTTGTGTAGTTCAGTGATTGCTATACCTGTCACCTTCATCCTAATTTAGCATGAAGACTGTACGCAGAGGGAAATAGTGAATCTGGCTCCGTTCAAATGAATACAATCTTACTGTTTGTTTACTCTCTCGATACATTGAGTAGTATACACTCCCCTACAGCAACATGATGGAAAGTAATTGACAAAATATTTGTTAATATAAAGAAAGAAATAACTTAGTATATTACATTTACAGAATTTACACAGAGGCATGGATAATTATTAATTTAATGACTGTTTCAAAAAGTTTTGAAAGTGTTTTCATACTCTACAGCTCAAACAACTACAAAATTTTAAAAGGATTCTGGACAGTTTCTGTAAAATTTTACACATTTACTTTAATGAAAGTTTTGTCTTTTTGCATAAAATCAATGTCAATGGGGAAATCAGTTGACTTTACAGGCACTCCTCAGTCTTAAATGATTCATTTCCTGAGTCTGTGCCACTGTCCTCTTGAGGATAGAGAGCAAAATAGCACTCTTGTCTGGCATCATGTATTGTCATTAATCTTTGACTTGTTTCATAATTTGATTCACTATCTGCTGCACTTGCAAAATAAAAATGACTTTTTAAAAGTCATTCATTTGTTGTTTTTTTTGTGTGTGTGTGTGTGTGTGTGTGTGTGTGTGTCCCAGGTTGGCTCTTTATTTAAATGGGTATCATTGTAGGGTATTTAAAGCACAACATACAAACAGATACAAAAAACAGCATATACAGTAGCTGATTACAAATGTTTATACATTTTTGGTTGTACCATTGTTATTTTTTAACTACTGGGTACCTATTCTATTATTACAGGGCAGTCAGCTAATCTGAAGTCTGATCACACTGACAAGCTGAGCTTTGGGAGTAAAAGGACCTACCAAAGTACCAACACTGCAGCAGTACATCGATTTGGTTTAGCTACAAGTTGAATTTGTCTCAGCTGAAGACAAATCAGTGCTAATTGGAATCTGGCAACAACTCAGGCACCCTGACCAGATGTAGAGATGTGTGAGGATGAGAAATAATTTGCTCAATTGAAAAAGCAAGAAACTGTCTTTTTTAGCATACAGTATTATCTGCTAGACTTAATCAGAGATGTGTTGATAGTATTGTCTTGTATCATTGTACCATCCAAACAGAGGAATTTAGGCTTCAGATTTGGATCACTGATTGCTGCCAACAGGCTTGTGTGTGTGGAGCAGCAGAGAGAGAGAGAAGCTGGGGAGGAACAGAAAAAAGGTCTAATCAGGAGGAAGAAAGGGTAGATAACCTGATAATATCATGTTCATCTTGGTCACAAATAGTGTTGCTTTATTCTGTCAATTCATACCTGCAAAATGACATATCAATGTACAGAAATGATACAGTACAGAAGAATGACAGTAGAGTTTTATTGAAATACTAAAGACTTAAAAAAAACAACAAAAAAAACAAATCTTGAGTCTTTAGAGTCTCAAGTACTTTAGGTTATGCTGTGGAACCTTGGCACAAAAAGACTCAAGATGCAGAGTTCAATTAATCTTATTTGCCGTCTACCCTCCTCTCTTGTCCATTTATTTTGTCGTGGGTTCAATGCCACCAGCGGACACAGAAAACGCCTGCCACACAGACAGGCTACAAGAGAAGTTGTTGTCAACAGGAAATCAAAGTACATTCAGAGTTTGTTGTGTGCAATAGCATCAGCTGGAAAGCAGGCAAAAGTGCTAGCTGATGATTTATTAACTGTTACATCCTGCCACATTTTTGAGACAACATCAGTCTTTGAGCCCCCAACAGACATACCAAACACTGGCTCTAGATGGGGTCATTCGTGTTTTGGTATCAGCCACCATAGTTCTCCTACAGATTTGGCACACAAGAAGTTTCAGTTCTGCAACCTCACTGCTAGATGCTACCAAATCAAACACAAACAACTTGAACATCAATAGTAAAGTTTTATTCTTTTAAAATTATATGGGACACCAATGACACATGGCGATGCACATCATAGCATACACTATAGTCCACCATTTAATATGACCATGGCTGTCTAACTGTGCTGAATAGAGCAAAAATACTGACTAATACAAAATAATACTTAAATATTTTGATAAATATTTTGACAAATAATACAGTGTGATGGACTGAGCAGTACTGGATTACTGAGGAATACTTGATCCTTGCTTATAGATGGCATAAATGGTATCTACTCTGAAGTCTAACCAAAGGAGAATTTTATCACCCATGGGCCCTTACACTTCATGCCAAGCTGTGACCCCTGCCGAAGAGTCAGAAGGACAACGCAGAACGCAGAACTAAACAGGTTGCCGGTCGGACCACTTAAAGCGGCGCACCCACTGGATCATGTGGATTACATCACGCAAGGAGAAAAAGGGCATGAGTTTTCTATACAGTGTTTCCCATACATTGACTAATTTGCCCCGCCATAGTATCCAAAAATCGGCCAGATATAAAATGCCTCCGGTAAATGAACATCACTCTGTAGCGCACCGGCTAGAGCGCCTCCTGAGAATTCTTTGGCTCCCCCCTCACTCCCCCTCACCCTCCCCAGCCTCACCACAGACGTCGCTCTCCTAGTGCTAGCGTGAGCTTGAGTTGATAGAGCAGAACGCATTTCTAAGCGGAATACTGAGGAATATTGTATTCATAGTGTATCTATACACTGTATAGAGAATTCATAACCCAAATATTGAGATTGATTCATTATTGATAAGCGTGCTGACAAATTAGTAAGTGACTTACAGAGTTATTAATTTGATTAGTCGCTTCCCTCATTGGGATGGTGGTGCCCCAAAATTTTGTTACAAGTGCAAATATTCTCAAAGAGGTATTTCCCCTACATATATGGTGCCCCGTGTGAAGCCTTATCAAATCATTGTTCCTGTAAACAAGTTATATAAACAGACAAACCTTGGCAATTTCAACGGCTGTAGTGAGAATAAATTTCCCCGATAGCCCCCGTAAGGTTTATCATATTAGCATATTCTGAGCAGGTTGTCCACTGGAGGATCGATCGTGTGCGTTTTTTTCTTTTGTACTTCTGATTTGTGTGTGAGCATTAATAATGGCAGTGAAGTGTAACCTTTGGGGTGGATGACGCTAAACCCAAAAGCTAGATGATTTAAGTCTTCACGTTTAGACCATGGTTAATTATATATTTGTGTTATAACACTGAAGTTAAGAGGTAAACTACAGTAAGCCTTAATGTTTCAATTGTGGTGCATGTGACACCGAATCTCTCAGGGGTCTGCCCACTGGTCCGACCTCCCATTGGTCTGACATCCCATTGTTCCGACCATATTAAACCCATTGTTCCGAAGTCCCGTTGTTCTGAAATCATCATGATGCCCTGTGGTTAAGGTCTGGTTAGGTTTAGGCACAGAAACCACTTGGTTAGGGTCAGGAAAAGATCATGGTGTGGGTTAAAATGAAAAAGAAAGTGGCAAACACATAAGCCGTGAGCCTGCTTCACCTCAAGCCTTTCCCAGATGACCCAGAGCCAAGGCAAGGCAGAAATACGCCCGCCGGGAGCCGTTCAGCACCGCGGAGAGCTCCCCACACAACCCGGACCCCAGAGTTAATAACAGGAGGTTATGGTGTTTCACTCTCTTCTCTCTATGACACTTGTATCTCGATCAGTAGCCTACTTTTGTTGCATTTGCTGATCCTCTATGGTACACAAATACAGTATAGCCTAGTATAATCACATATCAGAACAACGGGACGTCGGACTAATGAGAGGTCGGAACATTGACAGGTTGGAACAATGCTACAGCACCATCTCTCAGATATCTCAATAAAGCGTCCCGTACGCGTTGAGAAAGGCCTATTTGACACATTGGTAAAAGGTAAAGGTAAAGTTCCACTGATTGTCACACACCTGAATGTGTGAAATTTGTTCTCCGCATTTGACCCATCCCCTGAGGGAGCAGTGAGCAGCAGCGGCGCTGCGCTCGGGAATCATGTGGTGATCTAACCCCCCAATTCTAACCCCTGATGCTGAGTGCCAAGCAGGGAGGCAATGGGTCCCATTTTTATAGTCTTTGGTATGACCCGGCCGGGGATCGAATCCACGACCTCCCAGTCTCAGGGCGGACACTCTACCACAAGGCCACTGAGCTGGTCCACATTGATTGGCATGAAACGCGGAGTCATAATTATGTCCTGTTTAAATTAAGCTTTGCTACAATACTCCAGAAAATTGTAATTAATTCAGATCCTCTGTGTCTTCTGGTTAGATTAACTACCTAGCCGAGACAGCAGTGAAGGGGTAAAAAGTTGTTACTGTCGTTGCTATAGTAACGCTTGTGCTGGAACAGCGCTGACTGTTGCCAAGATTTAAAGTTGATTCACTACTTTGGTAAGAGTGAATGAAATTGTTGCCGAACGATAAAGTGTTAGCTGATTGCCCTGCTGGGTAACTGTGCTAAATGGGTGAAGCTGTCATGTTCATCTGTGTGTGGGTTTAGTGAAACTGTAAACTGCTGCAATATGATTGCCTACGATGTTTTGCTCTGGGTGTTTTGAGTAGTTGTGGTCTGCTGAGGCTAAACAGCTGAAGACACTCAGTGGGCGGTGCTAAACCGTCACTTCCTGCCCTAATCTTCTTCTACTATTTAGTACTTCCTCATAGTAGCGCCCCCTTGGGCTATTCTGCCCAATTGCATTGCAGGCTTAAAATCGAACAGCGCCCTCTTTGTTTGCTTTGCCTCATTACATTCAATTTACAAACTGAACAGTGCCCTCCCTAGTTGCTGACCCTCATTACATCGAATTTGCAAATTGAACAGCGCCCTCTCCTGGTTGTTTGGTTAACTGAGTTTGGTTCACAACTGTGTCTACAATTGATGAGAGTCTTAAATAACCAACATTGATTTAAGTTAAAGAGGCAACAGATAGGATTCATTTTCTTTTTTAGCTTGGTGCCACCTAGCGTCAACGGTATTGCTCGCACTGTCGCAATGATCAAATTGACCGTGGGGACAGGGGCGCCGCCAGGGATTTTGGGCCCCATGAAAAGAGTTTGAATGTTTTACTAGTAAGCAATTTTAACAAAACAAAAAAGTTTTATATATATATATATATATATATATGTCCCCACGGTCAATTTGGTCATTGCGACAGTGCAAGCAATACCGCTGACGCTAGGTGGCGCCAAGCTAAAAAAAAAAACAGTTTTATATATATATATGTATATATGCTTTTTAAACCATTAAAATTGTTCAGAACGATTTTTATTTTTAACTTAGCTGGGCGATGTCCCCACGGTCAATTTGGTCATTGCGACAGTGCGAGCAATACCGCTGACGCTAGGTGGCGCCAAGCTAAAAAAAAAACAGTTGACCCCATATATATGTGTGTGTGTATATATATATATATATATATATATATATATATATATATACAGTACAGGCCAAAAGTTTGGACACACCTTCTCATTCAATGCGTTTTCTTTATTTTCATGACTATTTACATTGTAGATTCTCACTGAAGGCATCAAAACTATGAATGAACACATGTGGAGTTATGTACTTAACAAAAAAAGGTGAAATAACTGAAAACATGTTTTATATTCTAGTTTCTTCAAAATAGCCACCCTTTGCTCTGATTACTGCTTTGCACACTCTTGGCATTCTCTCCATGAGCTTCAAGAGGTAGTCACCTGAAATGGTTTTCCAACAGTCTTGAAGGAGTTCCCAGAGGTGTTTAGCACTTGTTGGCCCCTTTGCCTTCACTCTGCGGTCCAGCTCACCCCAAACCATCTGGATTGGGTTCAGGTCCGGTGACTGTGGAGGCCAGGTCATCTGCCGCAGCACTCCATCACTCTCCTTCTTGGTCAAATAGCCCTTACACAGCCTGGAGGTGTGTTTGGGGTCATTGTCCTGTTGAAAAATAAATGATCGTCCAACTAAATGCATACCGGATGGGATGGCATGTCGCTGCAGGATGCTGTGGTAGCCATGCTGGTTCAGTGTGCCTTCAATTTTGAATAAATCCCCAACAGTGTCACCAGCAAAACACCCCCACACCATCACACCTCCTCCTCCATGCTTCACAGTGGGAACCAGGCATGTGGAATCCATCCGTTCACCTTTTCTGCGTCTCACAAAGACACGGCGGTTGGAACCAAAGATCTCAAATTTGGACTCATCAGACCAAAGCACAGATTTCCACTGGTCTAATGTCCATTCCTTGTGCTTCTTGGCCCAAACAAATCTCTTCTGCTTGTTGCCTCTCCTTAGCAGTGGTTTCCTAGCAGCTATTTGACCATGAAGGCCTGATTGGCGCAGTCTCCTCTTAACAGTTGTTCTAGAGATGAGTCTGCTGCTAGAACTCTGTGTGGCATTCATCTGGTCTCTGATCTGAGCTGCTGTTAACTTGCGATTTCTGAGGCTGGTGACTCGGATGAACTTATCCTCAGAAGCAGAGGTGACTCTTGGTCTTCCTTTCCTGGGTCGGTCCTCATGTGTGCCAGTTTGGTTGTAGCGCTTGATGGTTTTTGCGACTCCACTTGGGGACACATTTAAAGTTTTTGCAATTTTCCGGACTGACTGACCTTCATTTCTTAAAGTAATGATGGCCACTCGTTTTTCTTTAGTTAGCTGATTGGTTCTTGCCATAATATGAATTTTAACAGTTGTCCAATAGGGCTGTCGGCTGTGTATTAACCTGACTTCTGCACAACACAACTGATGGTCCCAACCCCATTGATAAAGCAAGAAATTCCACTAATTAACCCTGATAAGGCACACCTGTGAAGTGGAAACCATTTCAGGTGACTACCTCTTGAAGCTCATGGAGAGAATGCCAAGAGTGTGCAAAGCAGTAATCAGAGCAAAGGGTGGCTATTTTGAAGAAACTAGAATATAAAACATGTTTTCAGTTATTTCACCTTTTTTTGTTAAGTACATAACTCCACATGTGTTCATTCATAGTTTTGATGCCTTCAGTGAGAATCTACAATGTAAATAGTCATGAAAATAAAGAAAAGATTTTTATTATATTATTTATAATAAATTATTTTATTATTATTTATTTTATTATATTTATTTTGTTAACTGATTTTGATGCTTCTCAGTCTAAGGCCGTTGCTATGCCGTCCCTAGCAATGGAGCAGCAGAGCAGCGGTGATATCTCAAGAAATAAACACCCCAGAATTTTGTTGATTGACCAATCAGAATCAAGTATTTAAGAGTGCCATGTTCTAAAGTGGAATTATACCAATATGCACCAATATGTAAACAGTCCCGATTCTAGAATAAACGGTACCGTATGGAAAGGATGCGGCCGGTTGGAGCTCAAATTGAATAAGAAATAGAGTTCAGTGTTCACTTAGCTGGGCGTAACTTAGCTGGGCGATGTCTGTCAATAGCTGCCTCCGTGAAAAGAGAACAGAAGGAAGGGAGGGGGGTATCACTGTCAACGAGGATGTCAGCCGACCAACACACGCTACCCGGTCCCTGGTTGCGGTGGTTTGCGATGCTGGCCAGCTAGGAATGAACTAGCAGCCAGTACAGTACAGTCCTCTCTCGGCTAGCTAACATTTAGCCTTGTTAATTACTGATCCATTAGAAAGAAAGCTAGCTGGACGTGGGTTTTGAAGCCTCTTTGGTCACGAAGCTCTCTCCATCTCTTGAACGCCTGACTGAGGTTTACTCTTGTTTTTCCTCTTCTTTTATCACTCTCCTTTTTGCTCTTCTTTGCCTCCTCAGACAGAAGAGCTTGTTTGCTTTTGCTAGGCCGTTTTTCACTTGTCTCCAAACTGTCCGTCTGCCATTGTGCTTGTGACTCTATGTCATGCCCAACTCTTCATAAGGACCAGCTCCAGTCCCTGATTGGCTGACTGACCAGTTTCGCAATACATGATCGTTTCCTGCCATAAAGCAGATTTTCTTCGCAAAATTTCGCCCCCAATGGCAGAAGCTTATTGCAAAGATTGCAAAGCCACTAAGTAACCTATGTAAACGCTGATAGTAAGATTTTACTGTGCAATCCACATTATTTTCATAATGATATATTTAGGAAAAGATGCTGTCTGTTGCCTCTTTAAGTCTGGTTAACTTTGATAAACCCATTATCCAATATTATTATCATTATAGAAAACAATTTCTTTTAAATCTAACCTATGTTAAGCCTGATTTCATTTTAAAGGGTATTTAACCACATTTGAATTTAAGAGTTGTCTTACCATTCATAAATAAGTAGCTTATTTTGTGTGTTTTTGATCTAAATTGTGATTAATTACAAACTGTGCTATGTGATTTTGACTGTTTTTACCACAGGAAATTTTAAATAGACTAACTGCTCTAGTTACTGAAAACTCACTAGTTACTATTGACTGTTTTAGGTTATTTTTCATCTCAAAAGAAAAATTTAAATTCACCAATCTGATTTTCTATAACTACTAATAGCACTATTGATTTGTAAAGTTAACAAACATACACATATATATAGCACTATTAATTTGTAAAGCTAACAAACATACACACATCTATATATTATATATATATATAGAGAGAGAGAGAGAGAGAGACAAACCTATCTATACAATTTTGATAAAAATTCAAATTAAAATAAAATAAAACGTGAGAAAATAAAATATTTACACACCTTACACATTTTGAAAAAAAATTAAATAATTTTTTTTTGTCTTTCTCGTACTACACTTATTGATAGACTCTCTCAATTTGATGATTTTTGTGTTCTCACTGATCTGAAGCTAAAGCCAACATGGCTACAGGTCACTCTTCTGAACCCTCAAGCCAGGGAGACCCCCTTGATGATCTCGAGCCAGCGTTGGTGGACATGACTAAAGAATTGATACCTAACTTTGCCATTGACATCCAGAAAACTGAACCTTCCAATCTTGAATCTATACTGTCACAATTAACAACCACAGCTTTAGTCACCCCACTAAAAGGCCAGGCACTGACCGAGATGTTAGAAAAAATGGCAGTTGTGATGTCAGCTGAGCGGAGAGCCCTCAAACAAACACTCGAGAGCACTCAACGGGTTCTGGCCAAAGCAGAAAGAGATATTAGCGAGTTGAAAGCTCAACCTAATACTTCACAGGAGGACGCTGATGGTGCAACTTCAAAAGATGAAAAGAATGCTGAGTTGCAAGGTAAGAACGCAGAGTTGGTCAACCACCTCCATGACCGTGACGTGGAACTATTTGCAACCACGGAAAGGCTCACAATGGTAACCCAAGAACATGATGAGGCCAAAAACCTTCTTAAGAAAGCCGCCAATGAAATAAGAGATTTAAAAGCTCAAGTCAAAATCCAGGCTAAGTATAAAGATATGGATCAAGAGCAGATCAGCGATCTGCGCCAACAACTGACAGACGCCAAAGACAGAGTTGCTGAGTCGCAACGCCAACAGTTTATCAAAGAAGAAGAACTTGCAGATGCAAAAAGAGAATTACAGTACTCCTTTGAACAGAGCCAAAGCCACAGAGTCTTTCTTGATGAACCTCCCCTTGAAGCAAAGAGAAATACCAAGTCTCTGAAATCATCTCAAGGAGATTTACCCTTGCAATCTTCTCCATTGTTCTGTTGCTTGAACGTGCCTCCCGTTCTTGGGACACCCGGCCCCGAACTGAGCAAACCAGGGGGGACTTCACTCGACATCCCGATCCAGTGACTGACGCTCACCTTGCGCCGGGTCCGTCAAGCAGAGATCTGCCCGTGCGACCCGCCCCACTGTTTCCACCTGAGCAGGTCTCCCATTCTTGGGACACCTGGCCACCACTGAAACAGGTAAATTACATTTACGCTCAACAGCCCCACCTGACTGTGGGTACTCACTTTGCGCAGGGTCCCTCAGATAGAGACCTAGATAAAATCACACACAACATAACTCGCTTTGAACCCAATCTTGGTGGTTCACATCACACCAATCTCTAACTCAGAGATATTGACTTCTATCTATGGAAGTTTCCGAACGCCACAGTTGACGACAAGATTTACCTTATCAAGGAGACCTCTAGTCGAGACATCAGTGCTTTCATTGACCACCTGCCTGAATATATCAGGACCGACTATACCCTTCTTTGCCAAGCACTGCTTGAAGAATTCTCTGACTACCTCTCACAAACTGGTTTGACCTCTGCCATGACAGTCAAACAGGGAAGAAATGAATCTCCTCAGCAATACTATCATCGCCTGCGTCTCACCTACTTTGGTTGGAAATGAACCTGGGATGGAGGAGGACCTGCATTTCAAGGCTCTCTTTATCCAGAACATCCCACTACTAGTGTCCATCTTGGTGTTGCGGCATGTCCTCGTACTCTAACAAGTTGACACCTACGAGAACTTGCTTTAAAGGGTTTTGCTAAACAAAAACAAAACGTGACTAAACACGGAGAACCCAACACAATCTTGAGTCTCGAAGCTACAACTTTGGAGTTGGAAGGGGTTTCTAATGGCAAACCACATGACCACCGCACAACCCCTCCCAAAACTCATCAGCCTGGTCAGACAGAAAAATCCCCTCCACCTAAACCAGCCCATCACAGTAATGGCTACTCAAGACCACCATGGTCGGGTCAGAACCAGAAACCAAAGTTTAAGGGGAATCCCCGTTTCCCCAACCACGGATCAGATAAGTTTTCACCAAACTAACGGGAGAACTGTCCTACCCGGGACCGCAAATAAAGTGAACGACATAAAGTACAAGACACTTACTTCCAGGGCAAACAACCGCTGAAGCAGGATCTGTCTGAAGAAAAAACAAAGAAGGACAATGACTCCAGAGATAAGTCTACAAAAGTTGGTATTAGTGAGGAAGAACTTGACGCTATCAGACGCGTCATGCAGAACATGGGTAGAGAAAAAAGGATAAAGCTGACCTCTTTTCCGTCACCTCCGCATGCCCTGAACCCTCCCCTCAGGTCGTTTTGACCGACTCACCTGAGGCAGAGGCTGAAGAAATCTATCTGGACCCCTGTGAACCCGAGCCTGCACTGCTTTCAAACTGGGTCACGACAGTCCAGTCCAATTCTCCTGAACAAAACTTGTCTCAGTTAACACCTCCCAGTGCTGTCCTGTAGGTTCAGCTGGATTCAAAAGATGATTCTTCCAAGGAGAACCCCCTAACCATACAGGGTGAACCACCCTTCCAACAGTTCTTCTGCCACCTCACCAAGAAAGGGGTCGCTCATAAATTCTATCTGTCCATAACACTTGAAAATGAATTTGTACATGAAGCACTCCTTGATACCACCACAGATATCACCTTGATGTCGGCGACCCAGTAAATACACTGCAAGCAATAGCACGTCGCTCCAACAAGGAATTGAAACTGCAGACCTGCTCTCTCGAGGTCCAACCATAAGTCATGGCACTGGTGCAGCAGCAGCACTGTTGCAGTCCGATAGTCAGCAGCTGATGTATTTAGCAAGAATTTGCAAGTATATGTTTACAGTACCGTTTACAGTCAAACATTTTGATGCACTGTAGGCTCACTTTTTGATAAATCAAAAATCTGTGGAATCGTTTGTGTAGGACAGTCTGAAGATGCTCTGTAGCAAGTTTGGTGTCAATTGAGCAAAAATTGTGGGAGGCGATAGGTTTAATATGTTTTACAGTTTTTGAAAAAAACAGAGTGATGGACTTAATAATTTGCAATAGGTTTAAATGTACAAAAGTTTCTTCAGTATTGGGGCTACATTTTGGTGAAAGTTGCAAATCTGTAGCACATATGGTTGATTTGTTGTGAATTTTCAAAATTTTGAATTTTAGAGGCTTGCTGTAGTGCCACCATCAGGACTATTGGCCTGTTTTTGCAGCTAAGGCAATCTGGCATGGGACTGGACCTTTGTGCAAAGTTTGGTGATTTTTTGCACATGGGAAGTAGGATTTCCTCAGCTGCCCGGCCCCTAATAACAAAACATTGTTTTGGCAAAATAGATTTTGCATTTATTGCCATAATGTGAACAATTAAGAGAAAAATGTGCTCCATAAAAGTCACTTGGAGACAATACACAAACATTTAAGAGTGATGGCAACACAAAGAGCAAACAACTCTTTGGAATACAAAATAAGTAACACTGTTTAATAGTAATTGCCAACTACTTTAGGCCTCTAAACTGCAACAAATATAATATACTAGATCAAAAACTAAATGAAAACTTAAATTGTAGATGTGCTACTACAGACAATGCCACTGTACTGGATGAAAACATTCTCCTGGCAAAAAACATTAGTGGCCAGGGGTCCGTTTCACAAAGCAGGTTCAACAAACTCGGACTCTAATCCTGAACTCTGAGTTGATCTACTTTGAGATAGGAAACTCTGAGTTTCCGGTTCCAGAACAGCTGATTTGAATCAGTTTAATCAACTCAGAGTAGTTTCACCTGGAGTTAAGCGCGTGCACCACAACTATAAAAAGTCAGCATCAATGTAGCCCCGATTCGACGAGTCACCATAGCAACGGGGAAGAGGAGGGCTGCGTTTGTCTTTCTTTTGTCTTTTGTCTTTCTTACTAGAATTAGAAATCTTAATGCGCTCATATGGCGAGTTTGCACACGTTTTCAAAAAGAAGTGCAACACTGCTGCAGCTGCAAAAGAGAGGGAGATGGTGTGGGAGAACATTGCTGCTTGGGTCAATGCGTAAGTTTAATGTAGTCCTTTGCAATCACAATAATATTACAGGGGAAAACTGCTTGAATGGTAGCCTATTAATTTATTCCCCGCAATCCCGCGGGGGAGAAGCGCACTTGGCAGCAGCTTAGGATGAAATATAAAAACATTGTTCAAACAGGTAAGACCTCGGTACAGTCTCATGGGGGTACCTCATTTTGATCATGTTTTACATTGTAAAGTAAATATTAAGTGGCTGTTTGACTGTGCAGTTGTTTTATCCCCAACATAATGCTGTTTTCACACACATAAATGTCTTCTCATCTATATCATGTTCTGTTAAATAATTAAGCCTATTTAAACTAACACAGACTTCTACTCAGCCAACAGAAAGAAGGCAGATGCCCGTAAAACGAGCACACTTTTCTGACCGCCCTGCATAGTTGCCTTACTCAAGTGCTCAGACATTGTACAAAAAACTTCCATTTGCAAAGAAACGCAGCGCAACACACAATATCTGCTGGGATGTGAGAGCATGATTACGACTGGTAATGTTGCAAATGTAAGGACGGATTAGGTTGTGTATGTAGATGATGGACTGTGACCTGAAACGGTAGGCTACAGCTCAAAAATATAATTGTCTGGAAATGCTAGAACATCTATGCGCGGTCTGATAACCATCTCCCGACGAATATTTAATTCTCTGCACAGTAATGCTGCTCCTTCATCCATGGGATCGTTATCAAAAGGACATGCCATGTTAGTGAAAAAAGTCGCCACCTACTGTGCCTAATGGACTTCTAATATACTGACTAATTTTTTTTAATGATTTTTTTAAATGACAGACGGCAGAACTAGGCTACGCCAAAACTCGCCTGCTGACTGAATGAATGAGGAAATCAAATGGAGTGTGTGGCTCTGAAAGAGGGCAGAGACAGAGAGAAACTCGAGGTTCATTGAGAAAAACCTGGTCCCGACCAGGTTAGGTTCTTAGAGTCTGTTACTATAGTAACTGACCGAGAGCTTAAGTTACCTCTCTCTCTGAAACAGGCTAGAGTTACCCCTCTTTCTCTGGTTTGAGTTACCTCCCTTTTTGAAACGGAAAACTCAGAGTTTCCCTCATTTCAGGGTTAACAGACTCTGAAACGTGCTTTGTGAAATGGACCCCAGGCAGTGCAATGAGTGCATGTAAACATACATTGTAAACAAAAATTGTAGCAGAGCTACTACTACAGACAGTGCTGTACTGGATGAAGTTTTTACTGGCAAAAACATATTGCTGGCCTGGCCAGGTAGTGCAGAAAAATATCAGAATATGTTTATGTTGTAAGTGTTTGTGCATACATATTCTGTGTGTGTGTGTGTGTGTGTAAACTCACCTTGTACTGTCTTGTGCTTCACGTCTTGCACGTCTCGCAAATAACTCCATTCTCGCTTGAAAAAGAAAAAATACCGCCGAGTTTCATCGGTGGCGTTACACTCATCTGTTTGTATGTACTCCGACAGCCACTCCACCTTAAACGACACGCGTTTCTTCTTAAGATTTCCAGAGGATTAAGCGCCACAGCCCACACATTTAGCCATAGCTACGACGCTATGGCTAATGACTAACAACAAATACGACAGCAGCGAATACCCAACATAATGCCATTGATTGGCTGTCAAGCTAAACAACTGTTGCAGGTATTGGTTGGGCAGCGCCTGGTGGGCATGTTTTTTTAATCATCACAGTTCACTGTCATCTGTCACTCATTGCACAGACAAACGCCCACAGTGGAGTACGTAGTTACTGTTCAAGTCAAAGGACAACACATATAAGAAAAAAAAAAAAGTAAAAACTGGTCAGTGATATTTGAGCGTACAACTCTTTGTCATCTGCGCAAAGAGGTGGGGAGCAGTGTGCAATTGCGCAGTAAAATAGCTTAGAGGGAACAGGGCTCATCTTGCGCTCTTCTTCAATTTTTTTTGTATTGTCTTGCTTTTATGTTTGCATCGGCTCTTTCGTGTTTACTTTATTTAGCTCATGCGTAACTCTTTTGTGCTCACGATCAAAGTTATTTTGAACTTTTAAATTTTGTTGATCTAGTTTTCTTTTATCTCCAGTGTTTTCAACATTTTTGCGTGTTAACAATAACTTTGACAACAATATCGAACAGCCAACGATATTGTTTTCACCATTATTATAAGCGAGTAATCAGAACGAAGCAGACCAGCACCTGCCGACCAACCTCTTCGCCTCAGATTCATCGGAACCAGCGGCTGCCAGCCACATGCCACAGTGGTCCTCGTGCCAAGCCCAAAGGCTTCCTGCAGCCTAAAGCAACCAACCTGGGGTACCCACAGGACATTGCAGACTCGACCGCTCCCACTCTGCTGTGAGACAGCCTGTTCCATTCTGTTCGAAAGACTGGGAGCTGCGAAGCGACAGTCCGGGGCCCCAAGAGGAGCTTCGCCTTTGATCCCCGCTGCTAAAAAGTAGGACAAGAACTTCCATAAGTTGAGTGAGCCGCTGTGCGGTGAAGAGTGAGGTCGAGCAGGAGGCTTAGTTAATTATCCTGATTTTAATTTAGGTTTCATTAGGTGAATGGTTTTGTACATCCCTGTGTTCCGAATTTATAATCTATGTTAACATACTCTGTCCTACTATCGCCAAACTAAATAACTCACATGAGTGTTACTTCTCATTTCATTCCATTTATATACTGTTAATTTTGTGTTGTGTCATATAATTATCATTTGCTATTCATTTATTCAGTTGTTACATATTTAGCTTAAATAAATCTTCATTTCTCGCCAAGTCGTTGTCTGTGTATATATCTTTGGTATGTATTTACCCCTCTGCTATGAAGCCCCTGAATATGACTTAGTGTTACCACTTACCTTTGCAAGTCACATAATTACTGAAATAAAGTCAACCTGTGTGCAATTTAGGTGTCACATGTTTTTAGTATACATACACCTGTTCTGAAAGGCCCAAGAGTCTGCAACACGCCTCAGCAAGGTTTACTACTAAGCAAGTTGCTCCATGAAAACCAAGGAGCTCTGCAAAAAGGTCATGTTTAAAGTTATGGAGATGTACAAATCAGGGTTTGATGATAAAAAAACAAAACAAACCTGAAACTTTGAACATCCCATTACACACCACCAAATCCATCATTAGAAATAGGAAAAAAATGTGGCACCACAACATACCTGCAAGAAAGGGCCCCCACCAAAAGTCAAGGACCAGGCAAGAAGGACATTAATCAGAGAGACAAAAAAGAGACCAAAGACAACCCTGGAGGACTTGGAAAGACTCACAGTGGAGACTGAAGTACCCATCCATTGGACGACTAAGCCATACACTCCAAAGAGCTGAGCTTTTTGGATGAGTGGCCAGCCAAAAAGCCATTGCTTAAAAAAAGAAATAAGAGCACACTACAGGAAATGTTGAGTTTGAAATGACAACACAATGCAAATTTAATGGGGCAAATGACAGCACATTAGAAAAATATAGAGGGAATAAGAAATAAAGGTCTGTGGCAAGAAATAAAGGCCCGTGTCTTGTGTAGTTTATATACAATGATGATACAATATTATGAAGCTGAATCACTAAATCATAGTAAATCAACTTTGAAATTTGACACAATATTAATGTATTGCTTATTTTCATATCTCCAGACCATTTAAAAGAGGGGGTGGCCTTGCTGTTTTTTATAAGTTAGGCCTCAGCAAGTGCCATCCTGTTGCTCTTGGTAATTTGAACTCATCTGACATTTTAAATTTTTTGAGTATTTTTACTTCTGCTGTGGTGTGTCTGTGTCACTCTGCAGTTACACCTCCAAAACACAAGTTGGCGGCAGAGGTTTCTGTGAAGTGCTGTTAAGTTTAGTTGATTCAAAACACACCCAAAACACACATTAAATATGACTTAATAGAGACAATTTGAAAAACAAGAACAACTGACTTCACTACAACTCTCAGCATTCACAGACAAACACTTTATTATTATTATTATACTTTAATCCGGACACATTTTCCCCACAAATACAACATGCTAACATTATTAGCACAAGCCTATGGCATTTTACATTGTATAAATTAGCCTAGCAACGGGGTCATCCCTATATTCCCCAGGTTCTATGTTCCCCGATCGGGGAACATAGGACCCTTTAAAAAAAAAAGGGTCCTATGTTCCCCGCTTTCCCCAAAAGGAAATATGTTCCCCGCTTTGTATGGGACTTTGTACATTCCCTGCTGTTGCCGGGGATCTGTACTCGCTGTTGCCGGGGAACATAGGACCCTTTTGAGAAAAAGGACACATCTGGCCTTATCAATAACACTGCGCAACAGAAAATATCTATAAAAACATGTGTTTACTTCAGACCCTGAGATCTCCAACCCCGGGAATATTTGGCAGGTGGCAGCGGCCCCTTTATGATTCTTTTCAACAACAACAAGTGGCATCGGAGTGTGTGACTGAAAACCACCACGGTCTGCTTTCCGTTCAAGGCATCTCCTCCTTCAGATGCAGAGACTTTGTGTTTATTAAGTAAGCTTTCACTGACTGTATCACATCTGTACACATGTCTTAAAACATGAAAAATGCATGAACAGGAGCTTGACCTTCTACACGCTTTTGACTAGACTGGCGCCGTCAAAATACGGGAGATTAAGTTGATATGCAGTACTCCTATCATAATCACACAAATAAACATGTTTTAGAACATGTGAAGTCGCATTTGTTGAAACGTAGACTACGTGTCCTGTCCTGTCAGGAGATCAGGACAGTCCTGATGTCCTGACACATCCCACTCTCAATAAAATAATCTTGTCCCGTCTCATACCCATCCTGTGTTGTGTTGCAATTCATATTAACTGCATACCGTATTCATATAAAATTGACCTATTGTTATTATTCCTAGTCCCACTCGCTCCCGTTTGTTTTTTGCCTGTCTCGTCACAGTGCCATGATCAAATTATTCCCAACCCACGGAAATCCTGTGACCCACAGAATTCCCGAAAATAAAGAAAAAAAGTCAGCCATTAGTTACAGGCTAATTTATTGACTAGATTATGAAGTTATTCAATACCTTCCACCCACAGCTGCTTAGGATATTTTAACAATGCAATGTTATGTAGTCCCTATCTGAGCTCTGCTGCGTAATTACGCACAACCAAATGTGGGTAGCCTATTCCTCTATCAGCATGTCTTAAAGAAGGGAGTCACCTGTTGACTAATTTCGTTACATGGAAAGCCTTGTTGGAATGGTGGGACATTGGCATGTCGGAATGGTGTAAACAGACAACGCGTTACCAGCAAGACTCGGGCTTTGCCTTCTTCCCATCGGTGACGCCCACACCTGTGTGCACGGAGCTCAGAATGCACACATTCTTGCTGGGCTTACACTGGTAAACGGTAAGAGTCACATCACTGGATTTCAGCACTTTTGTGCTGAACAGCTCCGCTGACTCTTTAGTGGAGGGTGGCTGCACCCAGTGGCAACTCCCGGTGGCAGCTCCCGCTTCATTTTCCCCAGTGTGCTGACCAGGCTGGTCTTTTTTGCCTGAAAGGTGGTGGCGAGCTATACAGAAGTGAAGAAGTTATCTGCAGTGTTGGGGAAGTTACTTTTAAAAAGTAGTGTTTGCTCGTTACTCGTTACTTCTTAAAAAAAGTTATCCCTTACTTTACTTAGTTACCCTCTGTGAAAAGTAACTTTTTACGTTACTCGTTACTTTAACGTTACTTTTACGGTGCTTGATTTTGGGTAGAACCCCATCTCATTTCCTAAACGTGAAAGTTTCCCACTGGTATTTACCACTTTGGTGATAAAATAAAGATTAAAGAGTGAGAGTTAATTTGTGTTAACTAGGCTACATGAATTTGTTACATGACAGATTTCTACTACTAATAGCCTATTTGCCAGACCTGCTGCATCACTGAATGAGGAAAATATTAATATTCACAGACACTATCTTTGAACAAATAGTGTCATATTCATGAATAAATCATTTTCTGTTCTGTTATTACGTGTGTAACTGTGAGACTGTGTTTGTGTAACAGACTCATACTTTGCAGTAAGCTACAGACCTGCACGAATAAATTAATTCATTTTCTTTTCTGGTATGGTATGGTAGGTACTTTATTAACCCCTCGGGGAGAAATTTCAATGTCACAGCAGCAATTTAAAATACACAAAATAGGAGCTGCTGCAACAGGCTGCCCTTCACACAACGCCAGGAAGGTAGGCAGGTTATGATTGTTCTGTTTTCTGTTAATACAATGCTGCATTTTATTGATGTTTTGGGGGTCGTTTTGATTTCCTTTGAGGTTCCGGGGTCGTATGTTGCCCATGTCTGAGGTCTGACTAGCGAGGTTAACGTTACATTAAACAACACTTACCCAGCCATACAAGTGCAGTTCGCTGTCAGTATATAGTTGGTCGACTTGTTCAGAATCACCCAGGTCTTGTACATTAGTTAACGTTACTGTTTTGTGTCCTTGTCGCTGGCTCGGCAGTACTTTGGTCCGTAGAGCACAAAAACCATCAGATAAATCCCGGTATTCAATATCTTGGACATGACCGCAAAGTACAAAATTATACACATCAAGGGATTTATATGCCTTGAGTTTTTCATGCGTATAAACGCTGGGTTTCTCCACAAGATATAAAAAAATGTCCGGCCACTGTAGCTTAGGCCATTTCGTTGGGTCGGTGACCCACTGACCCGACATTAAGTACGGGTCAGGAAACCTCACTCCGTTGCTAATTGTTAGCTTATTACAATAAGCTAACCTGTCTTCGGTTGACAAACCGTTAAAATAATCCGAGGAGGCGCGTGTATCTTCCATATTCCTCATACGATTCTTGATTTTGGCGCTCCTGTCTGTACTGTTGACATGGCAACTGTCACAGTTCCTGCCTAGTGCGCAGCTGAGGCAGACAGGCAGTGTCACCGTCAAATCTGTCCCCGGGAAAAGTAACGTTGTGCCCAACTGACAAAGTAACTATGTTCCGTTACCATATTTTCAGTAGTAACGCGTTACACTACTTTTTACCCAATAAAAGTAGTTACGTTACTGTAACGTGTTACTTTGTAACGAGTTACACACAATACTGGTTATCTGTGGGTCATGTTTCTCCCCTTCTCCAGGATGGATAAATAAATAAATATTATGAATAAAATTTTAAAAATAACAGACCCCAAAAGCTTTGTAGGCTTTGGGATCGGGGAACATAAGACCCTTTTGTTTAAAAAAAAAGGGCCTATGTTTCCCAGGTCCTTTTGGGGAAAAGCGGGGAACATAGAACCCTTATTATTAAAAAGGGTCCTATGTTCCCCAGTCCCATACAAAGCAGGGAACATAGGACCCTTTTGGGGTCCCATACAAAGCGGGGAACATAGGACCCGGGGAACATAGAACCCGGGAAACATAGGTACGCTCCCGCAATGTGCAAGCGGGGAACATCGAAGCTTTTTTGCAGGGTTAAGTGGGGAACATAGAACCCAGGAAACATAGAACCCCGATTTTAATATCAATGTATGCTATCCCTCCCATTCCCTCACCTCCAGCTTTTTAGATCTTTTTAGAGTCTTTTAACCTTGTGCAATCTGTCAGAGGAGCCACACATTCATCATACTTTAGACCTGATACTCTCATCTGGGTTCTCACTCAACTGTCTTAATTTGGTGGACTTGCCTGTTACTGATCATTAAGCTGTTGTTTTTAAAGTCCTGCTAAAGCTCTCCATTTCCACTCCCTGCTCTACAACTTGCTCTGGCATTTTTAACTCTGGTTCTGCAACACCAATGCACTGCTAAAGTTATTCAGTGATCAGTGCCTAGCCATCCTTGACCAAATTGCCCCATTTAAATCCAGGAAACTAAAATCAAATAATATCCCCTGGCTGAGTGACCACCTTCGAGCCCTTAAAAGACTCTGTGTAGCAAGTCTGATTGACAATGGAAGGCCAATACGTCAGAAATAACACATACAACCCTTAAAAATCACATTTTCAGTTATCAGGAAGCGGTTAAAGATGCCAGAGCTGCCTATTTCTCTGATCTAATCTCAAGTAACAACCATAATCCTAAAATCCTCTTTAAGGTTATTAATTCTTTTGTTACTGGTGCTTCTTTTTCTGAGCCTGATGTGAGCTGCCTGGGAAATTTCTTTCCCATTTTGTAAATAAAGTGGAGAACATCAGGTCTCAAATCCAGCCTGACCCTTGCTCTATTTCTGTTCCTCATGTCAGTTCAGCCTCTTTCACTCAGTTTCAACCTGTTACAACCTCTGAGCTAGTGTATGCAGTCTCCCACATGAACTCCTCCTCCAGTACCCTTGATGCCATCCCAACTAAGCTCCTCAAAGAGGTATTTTCTACTGTCTGCCCTGTTATTTTACAAATTTTCAACAATTCCTTGGTTTCTGGCTCATTCCCTGACAGCTTTAAGCATGCCATTATTCACCCACTATTTGTTGCCCTGGGTAATGTTTCTTCTTCCTCAGCCCAGTTGAGGTGTGGGGTCCCTCAAGGCTCTGTCCTTGGCCCTCTTCTGTTTTCCATATACATGCTTGGCCAGGTTATCCAGACTCATGATATGCTTTACCATTTCTGTGCAGATGGTATTTAGTTGTACATGCTGTTAAAAAACCACAGTTTCTAGCAGCCTATCTAATCTCTCATTTTGCCTCTCTGACATTAAATCCTGGATGTCCCAAAAGCCGCTGAGAAATCAGAAGTCATTTTGTTCGGTCCCCCAAATTCCATCAGCTCCGCTGGTGCTAATTTGGGAGAGCTGTCAAAGAATATTAAGCAGGCTGCTAGGAATCTAGGTGTGATTTTTGATTCTAAACTCTATTGTTCAGTCTTGTTTCTTTCAGCTCAAGATGATTGCGAAAATTAGGTCATTTTTATCACTCACGGACCGAAAAACAGTTGTTTATGCTTTTATTTATTCACAACTTGATTACTGCAATGCACTTTACTCAGGTATTAATCAGAGCTCCCTCCATCGTCTCTAGTTGGTCCAAAATGCTGCTGCCCGACTCGTTACTGGGACAAAGGGGCATGAGCACATCACCCCTGTGCTTACCTCCCTACATTGGCTCCCTGTTAGTTCTCCGATTGATTTTAAAATTGTATTACTCACTTTTAAGGCCTTAAATGGACTCTGAAATATATTACAGACTTATTGACACAGTATGTGCCCTCTTGACCACTCCCAGGTCACAGTTTTTGACAAAGGGAGATCGTGCTTGTGCTGTTAGAGCCCCCACGCTGGAATGCTCTGCCTATTAAACTAAGGGACAGCACACTAAGTCCCTTGCTTCTTTTAAATTTCGTAAATTTCTTAAAACCTTTCTCTTTGTAAATGCTTTTGGGAATGTTTGGCTGCTTTTATTTTATACTGTTTTAATTTGTTTTGTTTGTATTTATTCATTTTAACTGTTTTTTGCTTCTTGTGTATCTGTCTTTTCAGTCACTTGCCATGTACCTTATTTGGTTTTGTCTCTTCTTGTTAAGCACTTTGTAACATTATTAAGAGAAGTGCTATATAAACAAAGTTTATCATTATATTATTATTATTATTATTATTATTATTACATGTAGCTGTACACTGCCTCTACCACTTTCCACAAACTTTATTTGAGCAAGCACAGGGCGTGCCCTCTGAGACATCAAGTGACTCAGACAGTCACATTGACCTCTGAATGGGATACAAAACCAACATGTGTTATTTGATCAGGATGTTAATTAATCCAACAGTTGTCAATCATGCTTTGCACTAAAGTATAAAAATGATTTCTCTCGATGCACACATGGAGATCACAGCTGCTTTCACGGCGCGAGAGAGTTTCCAGGTAGGTCTCTGGTAGAATTATTGATTAAATATATTTTGCACATGTAATTTTGTGAATTGAAAAATTGATCTAAATCAGAAATATTTTTATGCTACAGCTTGGTTATGACAAGATTATAATCAAAAGTGTGTGAAAATAATTACGTGCAAGTTCTGAAGGTCTGAATATGCAACAGAGCTAGGGCAAGGAGTTTTGTGAAATGATACTTAATATTCAAGCTTCCAGAAGACTAAAAGTTTAGAAGTTCAATATCAATTGTTAAAATAACAATTATATAAATATAATGTGACTAAATTATACTAGTAAACACGTTATGTTAATGTTAATGTTCATTTTACTAATGTTTTTTTTGTTTTTTTCTAATTCACAATGTCATTACTTTTTCTTTGTTCTCATGGTCATGTCCCTTTTTCCCTGTTGGTTTATTCATATTTGGGACCTTTATGTCTAAATCCTGACAGAGATCCTGCTGGGGTGAGTTTGATCTAAAGATGTGTCAGTTAAATGTTTTGTTCAGAACTGTTCTGAGTGGGAGTGATATTACTATAGAGGGCAAACAAAGAGATAAGGAGGGGGATTGCTCTCCATAGATTTGACTATTTTTAAAACATGTATTGCAAAAGCCTAACAAACAATCAAACAAGAAACCAACATTAACTATCAGCAGGAGACAAAAAGTGAACAACACCCTGCATCATTTTGTTTACATTCCTATGTAGAGTAGCCTATACCTATGTTTAATTTAACTCTATGCATTGTGGAACCAACTACCAACTATTGAAAACTGCATATATAGACAAACATTAACTTATTAATCATAGAGAATTAAGACGGAGGGTGGTAGGGATGACCATTTGGCACTGACTCACCAAATGCATTACACAAATATGCACAGATGATGTGCTCTGAACAGATGTGAAAAACTGTCAAATTTTTTGCAGTAATGTTCCTGCTCTACCACCACTTCCAGTTCCCTTTTGGACAAAGTTTGCTACAAATGTAACACTGTTTATTTTTCAGAGTCATAAGTCAGTCAATCTGAAACATCAGCATTTGAGCATCTGATCATTTTTCACCAGATTAGGTGTTCAATAGAAGACTGATGTTCCACAGGTGTGATTTTTTACCTCATACATCCTATCTGGTGTAGTCTGGCACCGTGCCTAACTTGACAGAAGACAGTAAACTGAGAAGCTGAAGATACTGACTGTCTTAAAAGTGCATGAAAATTGATCAACAGGGCTTTTAAAATATATATATATATATATTTTTTTCAGTTCTATAAGAAATGAATATTTTCACCTGAATTTTCTCAAATTTCATGCACAGTCTCCTTTAAAAACTGTACCTGGGCTCAATGGAGAATTTTTCAGTTTATAGACAATTCAAACCAATTTTAAAATCAACCTGGGCCTCCTCCCATCCAGTTTTCAAATAAAATCATTTATGTTCTTCCACTAACCTCCTGGTCTATTAAATGTCAAATACAAATTATGCTGTATTATTTGATTAATTTGTGGGACTGGTTAAAATATTACCTAAATGTGTTGGCAGCTCAACATATAGATATTTGTATGAAGAGTATTCTTGGCAACGTAAAACATTTTCGTTCAGAAAATATAGCTGACAAAAAAAATTTAACATCTTCAAGTGTAAGCTATACACACTTCTAGTATAATCTAAACACAGCTATGTATACAGAACCAGTTTGATTTGGGCATGTTTGTATAAAGATGGAAATTGTCCAGTGTAGGTGGAGTTCAGGCGTGGCCTCCCTCCTGATCTTCAAATAAATCAAAATCTTTTCCTTAAATTGATGTGTGTTTTACATTTGTATGTATGTGTAAAAGTATTTGCATAGGTATTTAAAGATCATCAAGCTTTAATAACATTATATGAGTTTTAACTTGCTCCACAGGATGATGACTCCAGCTGTGGTCTTTGTCTTGTTGGTGGTTCTAGGACAGACAAGTGGCCATTCTGGTGAGATTATACTTTTAACTGGTTTCGACTCAGAATTAGTTAGTTAGTTGACAAGCTAACTAAGCTGAAAATTAGTTTAGTTTATTTGAAAGGGACAATGCACATTAATAAACATTGTGTACAAAAAAAACACACATGTAAATGCACTCGAATTAGCTTAAAAAGCTAGTTTTCATCGATTGTCCCTTTGCCAGTTTGTACAAGGCAACCTTTAAAAAGAACAACAATGGGATAAAATATTGTACCACATAGGGTAGACACAAACACATACTACTGTTCGTAAATACATACATAATAAATACACATTTGGACTACAACAAGGTGATGTGTGTCCACGTTAATAATACACATTTGGACAACAATTCACATCGGAAAACAATATCAACATCAGTGCTCACATCTTTGGGTGTCTACAAGCCAGTTCTTAACATTTGCTTGGAATGAGTGATATGATGGAGATTCTCTGATCGATTGTGGCAATGTGTTCCATTGATGTGATGCTTTGAATGAGAATACAGCCTGGCCGAAAGTGGTGTTCCTTAACGGGATTATGCAATCTTTTTTTGTCGCACCTCACGTAGTTCTAATAGCAGAGGATTTGAATTTAATAAAACTGGACAGTGGAGGAGGAGCTGAGCCCTGCATGATCTTGTATACCTGACAGATGTTTTTGTATGTAATTAGGTTGTCCCAGCTCAAAAGTTTGTACTTTTTCAGGATATGGCAATGGTGATGTCTAAAGGGTTTTTTGTCTAGTGTTTTAAGTGCTTGTTTGTAAAGTGATTCCAAAGGTTTTAGAGCAGTGGAATGAGCATTAGACCAACTTATTAGACAGTAGGTGATGTGCGAAATGATCATAGAAAAAAAGTACACTTTGGCTGCTTCGGTTGACAGGGAGTCTCTGATAGACCTTAAGTTTGATAACCTGAAGTTTATTTTATTACTGACTTTCTTTATGTGTGTTTTGAAGCTGAGAGTTGAGTCAATGTGTACTCCTAAATATTTGTGTTCGGTGACAACTTCACCAGTGATAAAAATGTCTGGTTCTAGGTTTGTTTTGTTATTTTTGGAGAAAAGCATACAAACAGTTTTTGAGAGATTTAGCTGTAGACAGCATTGGTTCAGCCAGGATGTTATTCTTACCATAGCATCAGTCAACTTGGACGCAACGTCCCCCACTGTCTCCCCATGACCAATGATGACCGTGTCATCAGCGTACATTAGGATGTCACATGAATCACACATAGAGGGGAGATCATTAATGTACATGCTGAACAGGAGTGGACCTAACACGGAGCCCTGCGGAACGCCAGTTGATAACTGCAGGAAGTTGGAGCTACTGTTGTCAATTTTGACAAGCTGAGATCGAGATGATAAGTACGATTTAATCAGGTTAAGACATTCAGTGGAGAAATTAAAAGTCAAGAGTTTGTTTAATAGTATAGCATGGTTTACAGTATCAAATGCTTTCCGCAGGTCAAGAAAAACAGCCCCCACTGCCCCCCTCCGGTCCATTAATGACTTGATTTTTTCAACAAAGTAGCATGTGGCAGTTTCTGTAGAGCGGTTTGTCCTAAACCAAAATTGCATTGGATGCAGTGTAAAAGAACTGTTGTTGAGGTGGTGAGTAATTTGCTTTGCAACCAATTTTTCAAATATTTTTGATACAATGGGTAAAATACTGATTGGCCTATAGTTAGATGTAAGGGAAGGATCTCCACCTTTAAAAACAGGAACAACAGCAGCAGATTTCCATGATTCTGGGAATCTCCCCTGACTCAGTGAGGTGTTGATAATGTGTGTTAATGGACCTGTTATTGAGGAGCTGATTTCTTTCAGTAAGGAAATGTCCAACCCATACAAATCCCTAGCTCTAGAGGCTTTAAAGCGATGAGATCACATTTGTAACTTCTGATCCTGATACATGTTTTAAATTGAACATAGACTCATTTATACCAACAGCAACAGTACTGGATGAACATACATTGCTAACTATGGCTGGGAAACTCTGAGCTATCTTGGCAACCGACTCGATGAAGTATTGGTTAAGTGTCTGTGCCACCTCGATTGGATTTTGCAGAGTTGAACCATTAACCTTTAATACAATTTGTTTCATTGAGGTTGGCTTTTGACCAGTTAATTTATTGATCTGTGTCCATATACTTTTCGAGTTACCATGACAGTTTTCGATGATGGTGATGAAGAAATCTGCCTTAGCTTTTTTCAGTTGCCTCAACACTCTGTTCCTCAGCATGGTGAATTTCTGTCTCTCATGGCTCAATTTGGTTTTTGTGGCTGTTTTTAAGGCGTTGTCTCTGGCCTTCATGAGTTTTATGATGTCGTCATTCACCCATGGAAGAGACTTCTTCTTGCTTTTGTGTTTAATTCTAACTGAGAATTCACTGATTTTGCTTTGTATGTTCTCCATGAGAGACTGACTGATTATTTCCACATCCTTGTCTTCTAGAATAGTATCCCAATTCAAATTAGTTATGGCAGTTTTGAAGGCTTCCCTTTTATTTTTTGGGA
This sequence comes from Epinephelus lanceolatus, assembly GCF_041903045.1. Lineage (NCBI taxonomy): Eukaryota > Metazoa > Chordata > Actinopteri > Perciformes > Serranidae > Epinephelus > Epinephelus lanceolatus. Next base: position 27,844,719 of record NC_135743.1, read on the forward strand.
TACCAATGTAGTCCTTGTTACCAGAATGGACCTGAAATGGACCTGAAATGTGCAACAACATTTTTTGCCAACACTAGCTATTAAACAAAAGCCAGAGACTGTGTTGTATTAAGCTGGTGTGGTGTGAGCTATAAATTTCCAAGCAGAAAAAAGAAGATAAAGTTATGTCAGACCGTTACAGTGCAGAGTCTCTCCTCCTCCAGGCTGCTGCGACTGTAGCTCTCTGTACCAGGAGTTCTCACTCCACAGCAAAATCTGGGGACCAGAGTGTCCCCAAGAGTACTGTACAACACACTTACTAGCAGAAAAAAAGGTTGCTCAACTTGAAGCAATCTTATTCAACTGAGATGATGATTCAAATCACCAACTTTCAGTGAATAGTCATAAGTGGTTCAATCAAATTCAATGTATTTCCCCAATAAATTCCAATTTTAGATTTAATGTATGTGTGCCTTTCTAAATCTATCTTCAATATGACATTTCATAACTTTGTACAGACCAAAACATTGTGATTCCTGGAAGACCAGAATATCTGACACTGTGTGAGGTGGAGGTCAATGGTCAGCCTTCAGGAAACACTCCAAATGGTGATGTGTACCATTTAAACTATTCGATAATAAGTTGACTGCCTTTTCTTTTATGGGTTTGGTCAGATCCAAATATCTAAAACTTTTGTGCCCTTCTGAAACCATATATAATTTTAAATGCTGCTTTGTACAGACCAAAATATTGCTAGAGGTGGAAGAGTGACTCAGTCGTCCTTGGGGTGGCATGGTCTTCCTGAAAGGGCCATTGATGGAAGCCGTGCAAGCATCTATGGACAAGGATCCTGTACCCACACAAGTAGACAAAGAAAGCCATGGTGGAGACTGGACCTCCTGAAGACGTATAAGATTAACACGGTCACCATCACCAACAGAAAAGATTGTTGCCACAAAAGAATCAATGGTGCCGAGATCCACATCGGAAACTCCCTCAATGACAATGGCAATGCTAATCCCAGGTAACAACACTTTCTGTCATGTATTAGGTTGAAACTTTGTACACTGGTTGTGTATGTTACAGAAATTAGTGCAATGGATATCTACATATTTTCCGAAGAGAAACCTGTATTTCTTTTCACCACAATAGCATTATCATTATCTAAAAACAACTACTAGTAAGATTTATGCAGTTTTCATTTTCTTTTACTCAAAATTCTTTTTCATTTTCTTTTTCTTCAGGTGCGCTGTTATCCAGTCTATCCCAGCTGGGACCTCCAAAACGTTTGTGTGTAATGGAATGGAGGGCCAGTATGTTAACATTGTGATTCCTGGAAGACCAGAATATCTGACACTGTGTGAGGTGGAGGTCAATGGTCAGCCTTCAGGAAACACTCCAAATGGTGATGTGTACCAGTTAAACTATCCAATAATAAGTTGACTGTCTTTTACTTTTATGGGTTTGGTCAAATCCAAATATCTAAAACTTTTGTGCCCTCCTGAAACCATATATAATTTTAAATGCTGCTTTGTCCAGGTGCTAATATTGCTAAAGGTGGAAAAGCAACTCAGTCCTCCGTGGGGTGGGATGGCCCCCCTGAAAATGCAATTGATGGAAATCGGGCAAGCATCTATGGACAAGGATCCTGTACCCACACACAAGGACAGATAAAACCATGGTGGAGACTGGACCTCCTGAAGAAGTATAAAATTGACACTGTCACCATCACCAACAGAAAAGATTGTTGCCACAGTAGGCTCAATGGTGCTGAGATCCGCATTGGAAACTCCCTTAATGACAATGGCAATGCTAATCCCAGGTAACAGCACTTTCTGTCATATGCAAGGTTTGAATATTTTACACTGGTTGTGTAAGTTAGAGGAAATCAGAGACATGCAGCAAAGGGCCACAGGCTGGACTTGAACCCAGGCCGCTGCGGCAACAGCCTTGTGCATGGGGCGCCTGCTCTACCACTAAGCCACCGACGCCCCACATCCCACAAATGTTTAATCAGACTGGGATTTGGGGAATTTGGATGCCAGGTCAATGCCTTGAGGTCTCTGTCATGTTCCTCGGGCCACTCCTGAGCAGTTTTTGTGGCATGGTGCATTGTCCTGCTGGGGGGCCAATGCTGCTGGGGAGTGCCGCTGCTATAAGGGTGGGGTACCTGGTCTGCACTGGTGTTTAGGTGGGTGGAGCATGTCTGGTGACAACCACATGAATATCAGAACCCAAAGTTTGCCAACAGAACATTGCATTGTAACAAGATGATCAATGTTGTTCACATCACCTGTCAGTGGTTTTAATGTTTTGGCTGATCAGCGTACATAATTTTCACACAAAAACCTATATTTTATACAGTAAAAGCATCACCAGGATCTAAATAGTTATACTGGTGGGTTCTATGGATAGTTTTTGTCAGGAGACATAATTTCACTCATAATTCAGTTTTTCTTTCTTTTTTTTCCTTCAGATGTGCCATCATCTCGTCTATCGCAGCTGGGACCTCCAAAACCTTTGCATGTGATCTCATAGAAGGCCAATATGTGAACATTGTGATTCCTGGAAGAAAAGAATACTTGACACTGTGTGAGGTGGAAGTCACTGGGATAGAATCAGATGATTCCTTTGAACATCCTTATGGCTGAGTCTGATCTAATTCGTCATAGTCATGTCCACTTATTTTTAAAGTTAATCTTTCCATGCTTCTTCTCCTTTAATAGAATATTTGTACTTAGGGTCAGTGACTATTAAAACAAAGTTTGATAGTCAATTTATCACATTGTTAAGACACTTTCTGCAAGAGATTTTGTTGCTTCACAGTACAAGGAATTTAACATAACTTGCACCCAATTTACAGCAGCATTGATGAACAGTTGTTTGAGGTCCTCTAATATGATATGAATAAACTCTTCTGTATAGACGTTTCCTGGGTTTATTGTTTGTGTGTACTTTAATAAAAACTGATAACCATCTCATATTTTTATGATACATATGAAACTGCTATCAGTAGCTGGCTAATTTAGCACAAGGGCTGTAAGCAGAGGCAAACAATGAGCCTGACACTGTCCAGATGTTACCTACCTTTAGCCAATCAGCTAGTATTAAACTACCTGACCCCAGCCAATCAGGTTTGTGTCTTGGGCCTGTGTGTTTGTGTGTGTGTGTGTGTGTGTGTGTGTGTGTGAAACCTACTCTCTTTATATTATTTGTGCTGGCCAATTGCCTTAAAAAGGCACATACAACCTTCTCCTTATTGCCCTAAGGCTGTTGACAGTATTCCTACAGGCCTATGTTACTCTGGAACTGTAACAGAGCTACAATAATGTGTCACTAATGCTAGTATTCCAGTACACTTTATCTGTGAAACATTAAGATTGTATTGGCTTTGGCATAACACCACAAACACTGTCCAGCTGGCCACTACAGCCTTCAGGTCTGAGCAAGTTAGCAACTGGGTGCTAACATTGATCGACATTATCATTTCCAAAATTTCTTACAGTTTGACTATTTGTTTTTCATATGGGTACCTTCGGAGCATTAGGGAATGGTGATATGGAGAAAATCAAATATCACAATATTTTTGGCCAAATTCCTCAATGTCAATATTGCAGCACTATTGTAGGGTTGATTATTGGTGCGTTCACAAAAGATTTACACCGTAAAATTTTTGATAAAGAGGTAAAATGTTGGAAAAGGCAAATGACAGAACATCTTGAAAAAGTCTAGCAAGTTTAGAAAATAACATCACTTTACTGTAATGCAGCCTTTGAAACCAGGAAAACATAACACCTATGGTATTATGATGTCCAGAATCTAAGACAATATCTAGTCTCAAATCACTATCAATTAATATATTGCTTAGCTCAACAAAGAATCTCTTTCGAATAAATCTACATACAAACAACGTCACAGCAACACACGCACATATATTGTGGCAAGGATTGTTGAGCAAAAGGAAAAAAACTGTTACCCAAATCCAAGCTACTGCTCTTGCTATTTAACTTTAATATTCACATGGTTTCTCTCAGTATAACATACTCCATTACATTGCTCCACCATGTGGGTCTACAATCAAGGCTAGCCACATTAGCCATGCAACATGCTAATGCTCAATTTAGCAGATTTACCTGCAAAAGGAACAGTAAAATAACATGGCAGCATTTACAGCTTCCAAGTTTGAAGTTAGGTCATGAACAGTCTGTATTGAATCATTCTTAAAGTTCAGTTTTGAAGGGAATCCTGCTCTGTACTGGTCCTAGTTAAGAAATAGTTTTCCAATTGTTGCGGACACATTTTAGTGAAAATTAAATTAAATCTTCCTCAGATGATGGAAATATAGGGAAACCTGTCTGTTGGTTCTTGCATCTGACAACAGAACAAGTACTGTGCTTTACTCATACCATGTTGCCATATCCACAATATAGAAAATAACACATGGTAAATTAATTTACTTGGTAGGCCCACTCTATGGGCAGAGATAGTCACCTAACTGGAGTGGGTTCACTGTTTCTGTGAACTCCACAGGATATATATAAGTGCTGCAAGTCTGACTAGCTTGTTGGTACAAAGGCTATTTTCTTTTCTAATACTTGGGGGTCTCTAGACCCACCGGGGACCAATATTTATGTTGAGAAGTGCTCTTTTTATTCAGTGCTTTAGTGCTTACCAGCCGTGCTAATTTGCTGTTATTGAATGTTTGCACTGTGTTGTTTTGAAATCTTGTTACTAAGTAATTATCATTCAGATGCAACTGTGTTTAAAGAAAGCAGTCAAAGTGTATTTAGTAAGTGTGACAGAAAAACACGAAATGCTGCCTGTCTAATTACTAGGGTTTGGTTTTATTTGGGTTTGTTCCAATACCAGGTGCCAAAACAAATGGTATAGGTGCCTTAATAGTGCCTGAACCAATACTTAAAAATATAAATAAGGCACAAAATGACAGTCAAGGACATTAAAGACTGGCTTTTTGATTAAAAAGACAAAATTTAAAGAGGCAGCAGACAGCATCTTTTCCTAAATATATATGAAAATAATGTGGGTTGCACAGGGTAGTGGCCACAGTAAAATCCGACTATCAGCATTTCCATAGGTTAGGCTTAGTGGCTTTGCAATCTTTGTAATAAGCTTCTGCCACTGGTGCAGAAGTTTCGCGGAGAAAATCTGCTTTACGGCAGGAAATGTATTGCGAAACTGGTCAGTCAGCCTATCAGGGACTGGAGCTGGTCCTTATGAGAAGTTGGGCATGAGATAGTTGAGTCACAAGCACAATGGCAGACGGACAAAGTTTGGAGACAAGTGAAAAACGGCCTAGCAAAAGAAAACAAGCTCCTCTGTCTAAGGAGGCAAAGAAGAGTAAAAAGGAGAGTGATAAAAGAAGAGGAAAAACAAGAGTAAACCTCAGTCAGGCGTTCAAGAGATGGAGGGAGCTCCGTGACCAAAGAGGCTTCAAAACCCACGTCCAGTTAGCTTTCTTTCTAATGGATCAATAAGTAACAAGGCTAAATGTTAGCTAGCCAAGAGAGGACTGTACTGTACTGGCTGCTAGTTAACTCCTAGCTGGCCAGCATTGCAAATTGCCGCAACCAGGGACCGGGTAGTGAGTGTTGGTCGGCTGACATCCTCGTTGCCATTCTACGGCAGCCCTTGGACAGTGATACCCCCCTCCCTTCTGTTCTCTTCTCACGGTGGCAGCTATCGACGGACATCGCCCAGCTAAGTTATGCCCAGCTAAGTGAACACTGAACTCTGTTTCCTATTCAATTTGAGCTCCAACCGGCCGCATCCTTTCCATACGGTACCGTTTATTCTAGAATCGGGACTGTTTACATATTGGTGCATATTGGTATAATTCCACTTTAGAACATGGCACTCTTAAATACTTGATTCTGATTGGTCAATCAACAAAATTCTGGGGTGTTTATTTCTTGAGATATCACCGCTGCTCTGCTGCTCCATTGCTAGGGACGGCATAGCAACGGCCTTAGACTGAGAAGCATCAAAATCAGTTAACGTTAATCCACACAGCTCTCCCAAGCTGGCCTGGAGAGGGAGATCATGTCGGTCACTGGCCATAAATGTGAGAGCAGCATTCGCAGCTACTGGGCACCTAGTCTCTATATACAGACTCTACATTCAGTGAATGTAGAGTCTGTAGGCAAACCCCGGAGATCTTCCCTCCAGAAGAAGAGTGGAAGAGCCCTGGTTTCTTGGGCTCTTCCCCTGAAACTTTGCCATGTTATACATCAAGGCAGGGTCAAACTGTGCTCCATAGCTCTCATCCAGGCTCCTGAGCTCTGCTTCAGAAATGTCTACTTGAATTGTGGGAACAGTTGAGAATCTAGCAATGCAACAAACAGCAGCCTTTTGTGATCGTAACTTTGATGCTGACTGAACTGTACATCTAAGATCTTATTTTGTAAGATTCCAGAGAGCACATCAGCAAAGTCAAAAATACCAATGAAGGCAAAAAGAAAAAAAAAAGAAGACGTCAAAGCTTCTCAAATGTGATAAGTGTCCTGATGCACAGTGTACTGACTCTTTTGTCATGGACCGTAAACACCAGCCTGGAGTTAAAGTTCCACCTCACCTGAGAGACTCGTGGCAGCCTTCTCTCGCAAAACTCATCCAGTAATTTGGTGCATATATAAAAACATGTAAAATACGCAGACAATCCTCCCAGATTTGAAAAAAAAACTTGCAGTCTTTAATTTTTGATGTTCCCTGGAACATCACAAGATTTAATGTATGTGCATAACAGTGCATAAAAAGAGCCTGGGAGATCGATTCTTTAACACAAGCCTGTACTCCATCCAGTCCTGATGCCATTACAGCAGCTCCAAGTTACTAACCTTGTTTTGCAATCGTAGCTGTCCAACACTTTGAGCACTAAAGCAGCCAGCTGGGCTCAGTTTTTATCTGTTACATCCTCAGACTTTAAAAATCTCTCTTTCACACCCATTTCAGTAACGTACCTGATGACAATTGACAGCTGAACGGTATTGCAGGGGTCGGTATACTCATCGACCATAACTGCCACAAACTCTTTTTTGATGACATCTTTAAGCATCAAAACAGAGATGGAGATATTTCTTGCTATCCCAAAAAGATGACACAATCAATAAGGCGCTTCAGTACTGGTTGTGCAGGCTTGTCTCCCATCTCCGCTGCTCATCAAGTTTTAAATTCACCCTGGACTCACCAAACATCTTGACGCACTGAGGCCTGATGTTTGATGGCTGCCTTGGTGAAGCTGTTGAGGCTGCTAAACTAGTGCTTTTCCAGGTACCCTCATTAGTATTAAAAAGTAAACAGATCCAGCAAAATAGCTTTTTCCACTCTGTGCTAACTGTAAGCCACTCAAGGTGGTTGTAGTTGCTCTGGGTGAATGACTACACAAAACTTATCTTGATAAGCTCATCCAGTTTAAGTGTAGGTGTTCCTCTAGTAATTATTTCCTTCTGTTCTCCAAATGGTTGCCTTGAAAAAGGGACTTGAAGTAGGTCGACAACAAGATCAGAGGTGGCTGTGAATGCAGTGTCCATTGCATTTTCTTTCAGCATGTAGCTAGTTCATTCACAACCCACCACGTCAAGCTCAAAGTTGATGACACCACCAATGGCTAGCGCAGTGATACATCACAGCAGGGGCGTAGTGGACGTGGGGTACATGTCTCTCACAGCTGCTGTATCTGTCCCCTATGTCCCCTGCACTTTTCCATACTGTAAATCAAGCTTATTTTTCCAAGTTGTCCCGAATGTACAATGAGTGGGTGGGCATGGTGCGCACTTGCTGCTTCTTTTGTTGCAGCGCATTGTCTTTTGCACAGCCAAACACTGTTAATTTGCACAAATGGCCACAGTGTTGTAACTTAAAGCAGTTTGAAGATGTGAAGTGTTTCCCTTTGAACAAATGTGAATGAATTCATGGCTGGTGAGACTTTCACAAACTGAATGCGGCATTTTATTTTATGAGTTTGTTTTCTTGAGCAACACTGAGCTAACTGAGGGACAAAATCAAAGAAAATAAAATGCTGCAGTCAAATTGTGAAGCCTGAGCTTCATTCATGTTATTATCGTGATAATCCCACACACAAGAACACAGACATACACAGAACTCCCCTCACAGTGATGCATAAATACCCCAAAAATCAAAATATCAGGTAGTGTCAGTAGCAAATGGAGCCTAATTGTTGGAAACAGGTTAAATGTTCATTTAAGAGACCGATGGATGGATTCATTGGTAGAATACTCATTTACTAGAATAATCAATAGCTGTAGCCTTAGTGGCATATTAAATCTCACAATATTTGATAATATCTATTTTTTAAATACATTTACTGAATGCTTCTCACATAAAAAGCACGCAGATCAACACAGTGGAACCACTAACACTCATATTTTCTTTGTGGCCAGGATGCTCAGAGCAGAGGATCCACTGTCTGCTAGATTGCTGTCACTACACAAGGATCAGCGAGTCATGAGCCTGGGTTTATTTGCATTCTCTTATCCTATGGACTTTGTTTGGAGTTTTCTGTTTGTGTCCCTTGTTTCATGTTCTCCATTTACGTTTAATCTGCTTCCTGTTTTATTTTGTAGATTATCTCCTCATGTGTCGTGTCCGATTTTACTTCCTGTGTTTTTCTGCCTATTTTCTGTCACACCTGTCTCGTTAGTCCCTCTCTGTTCCCAAAGTCTTTACTTCACACCTGTTCTGTATTAGTCTTGTTTGCTCCACCCATAGTGTTCCCCTCCACACCCTTGTTGTTAGCCAATCTCCATTTCCCTCTTTTGCCCTTGTCTTCTTAATCAAGCCGTGTCTCATTCATGGTTAGTCTTCTGTGTATCTATATACCTGTGTGTTTCCATTTGTTCTCTGTCAGTTCACCTGTGTTCATCCTGTGTTATTACTGTGCTAACCCATGTGTTCTTGGTGTCCTTACCTGCTCTGTTTCCTGCCTGGTGCTCTGTTTGGATTTTGGATTTGAGTTCATTGTATTATCCTGGTTGGTTTATGGCCCCTGGTGTTTTTGGTTATTTGGTTTGGTGTGTTAGCCGCTTAGGAGAAGCACAGTTGAATGGGAGAGAATATTTCAAGATATCATCAAAAAAAAAAAAATCTTACTTATGAACAATCTGTCCCCTCATCTCTAAAATGATTGCTACGCCTCTGGGGCTGTATTCACAAAAATTCTAAGAATCCTCTCAGAGAGCTCCTAACATAGCCTTAAGACTTTTAGTAAGTCCTAGCTTAGCAGTGATTCAGAAAAGTTCTGTTATTAATTACAAAATGTGCACACAGAAATAGTAATGTTTGTTCAATCATTGTGTTTATAGACTTTACAAACATCAGATTAGTCTAAACGGTGATATAGTGATGTGAAAAATGTGATATACATATATATATATATATATATATATATATATATATATATATATATATATATATATATATATGTAGTTAAACTCTGCTGGTTTTCTACCTGGAAGTATTTGTAAACAACAAGGCGATTCCCTGGGGGCACTGCCGGAAGTGAAGGGGTTGAGCGATCCCCGAGGCCCCTGCACTTCCGTTAGTAAAACTACGGGCAGTGCCTCCAGAGGTAAAGGAAGAAAAAAAAAATCATTTTTTTTTTTTAACCGATGGATTCCTGCAGGATATAATCTGTAGCATTTAATTTACTCACTGTCATCCAGAGTTTGGAGAATATTTCTCCTTACTCTCTGTGTTTTCACCATTTTCTCATCCGCTTCAGAAACTCTTCAGCCTCTTAAAAGCCCTCCTATCGACTCCTAATAGTTTTTCACCTTAGGAGCTCTCTTAAGATTTAAGATGCTTTGTGAATAACTTTTATTTTTCCACGAACTTTTAGGGGAAATTCTAAGAAAACATCACAATTTGAAGAATTTTGTCACAAGGAGCAACTCGTTGTACTAGGAAGCTTTGTAAATATGACCCCTGCATCGGGCCCCTGGGGCACTCTGTTACCACTCATCAAAATCTGATTGGTTGATACTACAGTCATGCAAAGTTGCAGCTTTGGGCTTTGGCCTAACAATATGAAGAACACAGGTCCGAGGAGTTGTGATGCATTTAAATGACATAGAAAATCCATGCTGAGTCCCACGAGAAAATTACCATATTTGTTTTCTGGATAAGCAGCCTACTGAGCAAGTAACTGAATACAGACACATTTCAGATACACTTCAATTTAACTATGAAAAACAAATTATGATTGTGATTTTGACAGAGCCAGCAGAGAAGGCCCTGATAGCCCTGACAGCCCACCACTGCCAATGCATCATGGGATACCTCTTGCCCTTGGTAGGCTGTAGTTAATGGTTAATGGCTAACGACAACAACAACTTCTTTCAACATGGATAAATAATCACAGATGACATTCATTATTGGATATAATAGTTTTATGAAGTCTCCAAAAAGACACTGCTTTTCAATGTTGCATTATGAAGCCTCTGAAAGGAATATGATCGCACCAGAGCCCTCGTTGGAAAGCTACAACAGAGATGAAGTGGCAGCCATCTGAAATTACTCACGGAGATAGCAAGGTGCTTAATTTGATGTAGTATACAACATCAGCAGGACTTTGTACTGTCTGCTGCAGTCACCGCAGCCTCACTGTTACTGTTATGTAACCGTGAGCAATTTATTGCTAATACAGTAGATGTGAAAGTTGATTACAGGAAAATGGTTGTCTGCTAAACGCAGGTGATACAAGAAACTTGGACGCAATTGGAAGCAAGGACTTCAGGGTGAACCACGGCCAAAATAACAAACAGAACCTACTAATCTTTCCCCCGAGTGCTGCCTTGGCCCCTCAAGCAAATGAAGCAAACAAAATTACAGTGCTAGGACTGACTCCCTAAACTAAACAAAAACAAGAGAAAAAATGTTTCAACAAAAATAGCAATTCACCCCTACAGCTTCATGAAAAGTTATCTAAAGTGCAATGCTATTAACATTATTTATACAAGCGCGGTTAGCACAGAGCTGGGCTAGTGGGAAGCTAACACACATACTGAAAGACTAAACAGCAAACAATAAAGCTGGGGCCGTATTCACAAAGCTTTACTCAGAAAAAAAAAATAAAAAAATAAAAAGTTATTCACAGAGTATCTTAGACCTTAAATTTAAGGTCTAAGATGCTCTGTGAATAACTTTTATCTTAACAAGGACCTAGTCTTAACTTTAAGGTGAAATTCTGAGTAAATGTCACAATTCTAAAAAAAATTCTAAGAATTTTGTCACTAGGAGCCTTAAATTTAAGGTCTAAGATGCTCTGTGCATAACTTTTATCACAGAGGAGCTCTATAAAGAGCTCCTAAGGTGAAAAACTGTTAGGAGCAGGGAGGAGGACTTTTAAGAGACTTAAGAGTTTCTTAATCAGAGCAGAAAATGGTGGAAACACAAATGACGGTAAGTAAATAAAATGCTACAGATGAGATTGTGCAGGGATAATGTTTGTAGTTGATTCTCATTTGGGATATGCAAAACAACGCTATAACGCCAGAAATAAAATGGTACTAAGAAAAACTGGAAAAATGCAACAGTGCAGCAGTGATGACTTTTGTCTGTCTCAACCTTAGATCAGCAGAGTGATCACGCTAACAATGATAACACTTTCAATCTCATATTGTGATGCAGTTCATTTCATTTCCACTGGGTGTCCACACCTTGCAGGCTCACAAAGGAGCATGTCTTTGACAACCAATCACATCTGTTAAAACAAAGCATCACACCTAGCAACAGGGTCATCCACACCCCCTCAGTAAGATAAAAGTCTCTGTCCTTTCCTTAATCAGAGTTGCTCTGAGCACTTTCCTAAATCACTCCTAAGCTAGGACTCCTTACTTAAAGTTTTTAGGCTATGTTAGGAGCTCTCTTGGAGTAACAGAGATTACAATGGATGTTAAATAGGACAAGCCACTAGCTTCGCCAGTCCGGAGCAGCAATGTCACACCACACTCCCCAAGCATAGCCAATCCACAGCAGCGATGTCACGGATCAGCGCCGGCATGTGCACCTGGAGGAAAACAAAAATCCTCACCAGAAACGAGAGCTCTCAAGCTCCTAAAACATCACTGCTGCCACACACAACAAAAGATATACAATGAAAACTACGGCTGTCCCTAACAGTTACACACACTCTGTCTGTCTGTTCATCTGTCTGTCACTTTCACTCTCACTCTCTTGCACACAGTCCAGCACCAAAATAAGGCACCATAATCTGCTCTGTGATTTAGACCAGTAGGAACTGGATGTATATTGGAGCGGGGTTTCAGTAGCCATCCTGACTAATTTTCCTCCGTGTCCTTAGGAAACAGGTTGTAATCTGACGACAGGTGTCACACAGGTGTCTGTTACACAAACTTATTTTTTAGTTGTTTTTTTTTTTACTGTGCATCTGTGCTTACAAAGATGTGGTTAGGGTCTCAAAAATATTAGAGTTATTGTAAATACACTGTGGTTAAGGTAGACTTAAAGTAGATAAGGTCAGGACACTAAAACTAAGTTGTGGCCCCGATACATGCAAATAGACAAAAAGACATCGAAATGAAAAAAACATCATCAATTTCAGAGCTTACGTGCAAAATAATGAAACACACCGCAAATATAGAAAATACAACCAAAGGACACATACGCTCAGTTGCCATTCTGTTAGCTACAGCTATGGCTAAAACTAATGCAGTCTAATACAACAGTTCTGCGATACCTCCATGCAACCTATGTTCAGGTTTTGTTGAAAGTGTTTTAGACAGGTGTTGATTCAACATGATCCTTTTGAACACAGGCGTTTCTATGATTTTGTCCACACCTTTCGTATCATTGAGGGCGGGCCAAATAAAACAAACATCCGTCCCTACAGTTCACTACAGTTAAACACCACCATAAACTACATCCTCTAATGGGATCAATATTTGCAGTTTGATTTTCAAATGCAGACCGAGCAACATCCAGTCAGTAATTGCTCATTTATCCTTAAACTAATTCAGAGTTGTAGCATTTATCAATCTTCAGTTTGTTTCAATCAATCAATCAATCAATTTTATTTATAAAGCCCAATATCACAAATCACAATTTGCCTCACAGGGCTTTACAGCATACAACATCCCTCTGTCCTTTGGACCCTCACAGCGGATAAGGAAAAACTCCCCAAAAAAACCCTTTAACGGGGGAAAAAAAACGCTAGAAACCTCAGGAAGAGCAGCTGAGGAGGGATCCCTCTTCCAGGATGGACAGACGTGCAATAGATGTCGTACTGAACAGATCAGCATAATAAATTAACAGGAATCCGTATGACACAATGAGACAGAAAGAGAGACAGAGAGAGAGAGAGAGAGAGAGAGAGAGAGAGAGAGAGAGAGAGAGAGAGAGAGAGATGCAGGTAGTGACAGTAGCTTACAACAACATTAATGAAAGTAATAATATTATTGTTATAGTTCTGGCTACTGTGGTACAATATGTTGAAAGTATATATTAGTATCTGGCAGTATACATGTGTGACAATAATCATATGTGTATAATAACAGTAGAAGTATGACTAATGACTAATGATGGCAGCAGCAGCAGGAGGCATCTGGCAGGACCACGGCAGCAGCACAACCACACACGTCACGCTGTCCAGGCACCGCTGCGATATGAGTTAACCTGAGAGACAGTGGAGCACAAAGGCCCCAGAGAAGAAGCCGAGTTAGTGACATCCAGAATGGCTGAGTTAGCAAGATGCAGTAATAGAATACGAGAGAGAGAGAGAGAGAAGGAGAGAAGGTGCCCGGTGTATTATAGGGGGGTCCTCCGGCAGACTAGGCCTAAGTCAGCCTAACTAGGGGCTGGTACAGGGCAAGCCTGAGCCAGCCCTAACTATAAGCTTTATCAAAGAGGAAAGTCTTAAGTCTAGTCTTAAATGTGGAGACGGTGTCTGCCTCCCGGACCGTAACAGGAAGATGATTCCACAGGAGAGGAGCCTGATAGCTGAAGGCTCTGGCTCCTGATCTACTTTTGGAGACTTTAGGGACCACGAGTAACCCTGCGTTCTCAGAGCGCAGTGTTCTGGTGGGATAATAAGGCACTATGAGCTCTCTAAGATATGACGGAGCTTGACCATTTAGAGCTTTATAAGTTTCGTCACATATACGTATCTCTTATCAAACTCCTTGCACCAGAGTTCATGCACTATATTTAGTTGTGCATTGTCTCAACTACCTGTCACATATGTCAACCATTATTTGAGCAAAGGGTGTGCCCTCTGGAAAAAGACACCATGAACAACAGTATCATATGATGAGACAGGCACATTGGGCATTAAAGCGGATACAAAAACAACACTTGTTTGAATAGACTGACAATTAGAGTGATAAACAGTTGCCTGTCATGCCTGCCACCTGCACAGTGACATAAAAGTAATTGCTCTCCAGGCACACATGTAGATCGCAGCTGCTTCTAGGGAGTCAGAGAGCTTCCAGGTAGGTCCTTGGTGGAATTACTGATCGTTCATCTTTTATTCTCTAATAATTTTTTGTCACTAAAAAAGGAAATCAGGTACCACTTTACATTACAGCTTGGTAGGTGTTAAAATAACAATACATAAATATAATGGGACCAACATACACTGATAATCAAGTGATACTGATGTTAATAATCATGTTAATTTTAGTCCAGTTTTTGTTCTTCCTATTTTTCTTTTCGATGCTTATTCATATTTGGGACCTTGATGTGTTGATCGTGATGTCTATAAGAACAGGTTAAATCTACTTTGTGTCAGTTGAATGTTTTGTCTGAAAATGCTCTAGGTGGGAGGGAGTTTATTTTGGAGAGAAAAAGACCCTGCATCATTTGGCATATAGATAGCATATAGACAAGCATTACTTTGATTATGAATTATTGAGGATTTAGAAGAAGGGTAGTAGGAAGAACTGTTCTGTTGTTCTTGGTTCTGACGTTAAGCCATTTAAAAAGAGTCCAGACTAGGGTTTTAATTATACATTATTTGTATATGCACAGATGATGTGCTCTGAACAGATATATAAAAAAACATGAGAATTTTTGCAGTAATGTTCCTGCTCCACCAACACTTCCAGTCTTCCCATCGATTCCACACAATTTACCACAAACCAAACGCCATTTCTTTTCAGAGTCATAACTCTGAAACACATATTTAAACACATAGTCATATTTAAACACATAGTCACATCCTCAGTGCATTTTTATCAGGGTTTACTGGGTTAGTTATTAAGTGTGGGACTTATGTTCCACAGGTGTTATTTTTACATCACATCCCCATATTAAAAATTGTCACTGTGCCTAACTTGACAAGCTGAAGTTAGGGACTGTCTCATGTTTGCATGCCATCGGACCAGGGCAAGTTTTCAAGTTTTTCAATAGCTTTCTTATTCTTTAAATGTATATTTTGTTTAGACTTACTTTTCTTCGGTTGAAGGTGAGGTTCAAAAACAAATTCTGTTTTATCATTTGTTTAATTAAGGTGCATGGCTAAAATATTACTTTATTTAGTTTGCAGAAAAGATCAATGCATGAGGACTAAAAATCTGATGCACCTTCAGTATACCTCAAACACGAATAGGGATATTCTTTTGACACAAACACAGATAAACAAGGTAGCTTTGCCTTACACCCCTAGTCGGAAACTAGAGAGCAGACACCTGATGCCTGGACCCCTCGTTGTTTCATGGAAGGGGAAGATGTGAGGTGCCAGAAAGAAATCAGGTTTATTTGGACATATATGAAAAAGGATGGAAATGATAATGTAAATGTAGCGGTCAGGTGTGGCTTTTTTCCTGATCAGGTTAGTTTGTGTTAAGAATGTATGTGCACATTATGTATATGAATGTATATGCATATGTAGAAATATACGTAGAGTCTTTAAAACAAAGGTTCAATAAGATTATTTGAGTGTCAACTTGCTTCACAGGATGATGACTCCAGCTGTGGTCTTTGTCTGGTTGGCTGTTTTAGGACAGACAAGTGGTCATTCTGGTGAGATTATTCTTTAAATTGGTTCAGTGAAATTAATGATAATGATTTTTAGTATTTTACTACTGTAAAAGAGCAGTTCTGAAGTTCTATGTCCAGGGGTCACAGTGAGAGTTTAATCAAGTATGATTAACAACTGTTTCTTTAATACCTTTGGTCGAATCATCTGTGACTTGCCTTCCTCAAAAAGTCTTCAATTACAAATGTTGTAACTTTGTCCAGGTACTAATATTGCTAGACATGGAAAAGCAACTCAGTCCTCCGTGGGGTGGGATGGCCCCCCTGAAAAGGCAATTGATGGAAATCGGGCAAGCATCTATGGACAAGGATCCTGTACTCACACACAAGGACAAACAAATCCATGGTGGAGACTGGACCTCCTGAGAACATATAAGATTAACACTGTCACCATCACCAACAGAGGAGATTGTTGCCATGATCGGCTTAATGGTGCTGAGATCCGCATTGGAAACTCCCTCAATGACAATGGCAATGCTAATCCCAGGTAACAGCACGTTCTATCTTATATTTGGTTTGAACATTTTACACTGGTTGTGTATGTCACAGGAAATCAGTGCACTGGATATCTCACTGATTTTCTGACTGAAAACTATAGTTTTCACAGCAAAAGCATCATCACTATTCAAATACTGCTGGTGAGCACTATACATAGTTTTGATCTGGTAACATAGTTTTACACCCAATTCTGTTTCATTTTCTTTTTCTTCAGGTGTGCCTCTGTTAATTCTATCCCAGCTGGGACCTCACAAACTTTTGTGTGTAATGGAATGGAGGGCCAGTATGTGAACATTGTGATTCCTGGAAGAACAGAATATCTGTCGCTGTGTGAGGTGGAAGTCACTGGTCAGCCTTCAGGAAACACTGATCCAACTGGTGATTTGTACCACTCAAACTCTCCAATAATTTGCTAACTGCCTGTTCTTTAATGGCTTTGGTCAGATCAAAACATGTAAGACATCTGTGCCTTCTTAAAACTATCTTTAATAACAAATGCTGTAACTTTGTCCAGGTGCTAATATTGCTAGACATGGAAAAGCAACTCAGTCCTCCGTGGGATCGGATGGCCCCCCTGAAAAGGCAATTGATGGAAATCGGGCAAGCATCTATGAACAAGGATCCTGTACTCACACACAAGGACAAACAAATCCATGGTGGAGACTGGACCTCCTGAGAACATATAAGATTAACACTGTCACCATCACCAACAGAGGAGATTGTTGCCATGATCGGCTTAATGGTGCTGAGATCCGCATTGGAAACTCCCTCAATGACAATGGCAATGCTAATCCCAGGTAACAACACTTTCTATCTTATATTTGGTTTGAACATTTTACACTGGTTGTGTATGTCACAGGAAATCAGTGCACTGGATATCTCACTGATTTTCTGACTGAAACCTATAGTTTTCACAGCAAAAGCATCATCACTATTCAAATACTGCTGGTGAGCACTATGCATAGTTTTGATCTGGTAACATAGTTTTACACCCAATTCTGTTTCATTTTCCTTTTCTTCAGGTGTGCCTCTGTTAATTCTATCCCAGCTGGGACCTCACAAACTTTTGTGTGTAATGGAATGGAGGGCCAGTATGTAAACATTGTGATTCCTGGAAGAACAGAATATCTGTCGCTGTGTGAGGTGGAAGTCACTGGTCAGCCTTCAGGAAACATTGATCCAACTGGTGATTTGTACCACTCAAACGCTCCAATAATTTGCTAACTGCCTGTTCTTTAATGGCATTGGTCAGATCAAAACATGTAAGACATCTGTGCCTTCTTAAAACTATCTTTAATAACAAATGCTGTAACTTTGTCCAGGTGCTAATATTGCTAGACATGGAAAAGCAACTCAGTCCTCCGTGGGATCGGATGGCCCCCCTGAAAAGGCAATTGATGGAGATCGGGCAAGCATCTATGGACAAGGATCCTGTACTCACACACAAGGACAAACAAATCCATGGTGGAGACTGGACCTCCTGAGAACATATAAGATTAACACCGTCACCATCACCAACAGAGGAGATTGTTGCCATGATCGGCTTAATGGTGCTGAGATCCGCATTGGAAACTCCCTCAATGACAATGGCAATGCTAATCCCAGGTAACAGCACTTTCTGTCATATGCTAGGTTTGAATATTTTACACTGGTTGTGTAAGTTAGTGGAAATTAGTGTACTGGATATTTACACCAATCAGCCAAAACATTAAAACAGTGCAATATTTCATAGAAAACCTTGGGTCCTGGTGGCTCCACCCACCCAAACACTGTTGCAAACCAAGTAAACCTCCTTATGACAGGGGCAGTTGTTGATGGCATTGCCTCCCCAGCAGGATAATTCACCATGCCACACCACAAAAACTGCTCAGGAATGACCCGAGGAATGGGACAAAGAGCTCAAGGTGTTGACCTTGCCTCCAAATCCCCCAGATCCCAATCTGACCGCACACTTGAGGGACATGCTGGTACCCCAGAGGTATCCCCCCATCCACGGTGGGTCCTCCTGGGACCAGAATTGGCTCTGACCTGTCAAGGCGTGAACACAGGACCTCTGGGGGTATGTCCAATAGTATCTGGCACCAACGCGTTGCCTTCAGATCTTTTGGGTCCTGTGGGTTGTGAGGTGGGGTAACAGCACGTCCCACAGATGTTTTTTTTTTAAAGATATTATTTTGGGGCATTTTTTGCCTTTAATTGACAGGACAGTGATGTGTGAAGGGGGGAGACAGAGAGACATGCAGCAAAGGGCCACAGGCTGGACTTGAACCCAGGCCGCTGCGGCAACAGCCTTGTACATGGGGCGCCTGCTCTACCACTAAGCCACCGATACCCCACATCCCACAGATGTTTAATCAGACTGGGATTTGGGGAATTTGGATGCCAGGTCAATGCCTTGAGGTCTCTGTCATGTTCCTCGGGCCACTCCTGAGCAGTTTTTGTGGCATGGTGCATTGTCCTGCTGGGGGGCCAATGCTGCTGGGGAGTGCCTCTGCTATAAGGGTGGGGTACCTGGTCTGCACTGGTGTTTAAGTGGGTGGAACATGTCTGGTGACAACCACATGAATGTCAGAACCCAAAGTTTGCCAACAGAACATTGCATTGTAACAAGATGATCAATGTTGTTCACATCACCTGTCAGTGGTTTTAATGTTTTGGCTGATCAGTGTACATAATTTTCACACAAAAACCTATATTTTTCACAGTAAAAGCATCACCAGTATCTAAATAGTTATACTGGTGGGTTCTATGGATAGTTTTTGTCAGGAGACATAATTTCACTCATAATTCAGTTTTTCTTTCTTTTTTTTCCTTCAGATGTGCCATCATCTCGTCTATCGCAGCTGGGACCTCCAAAACGTTTGCATGTGATCTCATAGAAGGCCAATATGTGAACATTGTGATTCCTGGAAGAAAAGAATACTTGACACTGTGTGAGGTGGAAGTCACTGGGATAGAATCAGATGATTCCTTTGAACATCCTTATGGCTGAGTCTGATCTAATTCGTCATAGTCATGTCCACTTATTTTTAAAGTTAATCTTTCCATGCTTCTTCTCCTTTAATAGAATATTTGTACTTAGGGTCAGTGACTATTAAAACAAAGTTTGATAGTCAATTTATCACATTGTTAAGACACTTTCTGCAAGAGATTTTGTTGCTTCACAGTACAAGGAATTTAACATAACTTGCACCCAATTTACAGCAGCATTGATGAACAGTTGTTTGAGGTCCTCTAATATGATATGAATAAACTCTTCTGTATAGAAGTTTCCTGGGTTTATTGTTTGTGTGTACTTTAATAAAAACTGATAACCATCTCATATTTTTATGATACATATGAAACTGCTATCAGTAGCTGGCTAATTTAGCACAAGGGCTGTAAGCAGAGGCAAACAATGAGCCTGACACTGTCCAGATGTTACCTACCTTTAACCTATCAGCTAGTATTAAACTACCTGACCCCAGCCAATCAGGTTTGTGTCTTGGGCCTGTGTGTTTGTGTGTGTGTGTGTGTGTGTGTGTGTGTGTGTGTGTGTGTGTGTGTGAAACCTACTCTCTTTATATTATTTGTGCTGGCCAATTGCCTTAAAAAGGCACATACAACCTTCTCCTTATTGCCCTAAGGCTGTTGACAGTATTCCTACAGGCCTATGTTACTCTGGAACTGTAACAGAGCTACAATAATGTGTCACTAATGCTAGTATTCCAGTACACTTTATCTGTGAAACATTAAGATTGTATTGGCTTTGGCATAACACCACAAACACTGTCCAGCTGGCCACTACAGCCTTCACGTCTGAGCAAGTTAGCAACTGGGTGCTAACATTGGTCATCATTATCATTTCCAAAATTTCTTACAGTTTGACTATTTGTTTTTCATATGGGTACCTTCGGAGCATTAGGGAATGGTGATATGGAGAAAATCAAATATCACAATATTTTTGGCCAAATTCCTCAATGTCAATATTGCAGCACTATTGTAGGGTTGATTATTGGTGCGTTCCCAAAAGATTTACACCGTAAAATTTTTGATAAAGAGGTAAAAAGTTGGAAAAGGCAAATGACAGAACATCTTGAAAAATTCTAGCAAGTTTAGAAAATTACATCACTTTACTGTAACGCAGCCTTTGAAGGCAAGGCAAGGCAACACAATTTTATTTATATAGCACCATTTATACACAAGGCAATTCAATGTGCTTTACAAGAGAAATACGTTAAGATAAAACATTAAAGGAACAATAGATCATTAAAAACAAAAGCTAAAAGCAAGAAAAACAGTGCAGAAAATGCATTTTAAAAGCAAACATAAAGCAAAAGCAACAGCAGACAAACATAAAAACAATAGGTACAGATTATACTAACAATAAGTTACATATCTAGTTCACTGGTAAGCTGCAGTAAATAGTAATGTTTTAAGCCCTGATTTAAATGAGTTGACAGTTTCAGCCGACCTCAGATATTCTGGAAGTTTGTTCCACAGGTGGGGAGCATAGAAACTAAAGGCTGCTTCACCTTGTTTGGTTTTGATCCTGGGAACACTGAGTAAACCTGTTCCAGATGATCTGAGGGGTCTGGATGCTTCATAACGTATATCAGAGATGTATTTAGGCCCGAGACCATTTAGTGCTTTATAGACAAGTAACAAGATTTTAAAGTCTATCCTTTGACACACAGGAAGCCAGTGCAGTGATTTAAGCACTGGTGTAATGTGCTCCACTCTCTTGGTGTTGGTGAGGACTCTGGCAGCAGCGTTCTGGACGAGCTGCAGTTGTCTGATTGACTTTTTACTCAGGCCTGTGAAGACACTGTTACAATAGTCCAGCCTGCTGAAAATGAAAGCATGAACAAGTTTTTCTGTATCTTGTTTAGACAGAAATTCTTTTATTCTTGCTATGTTTTTAAGGTGGTAGTAGGCTGATTTAGTAACTGTCTTAATGTGACTATTGAAATTTAGGTCTGAGTCCAGAACTACACCAAGATTTCTGGCTTGATTTGTAGGTTTTATTGTCATGGCGTCAAGGTGATCAATGACTATTGATCTTTGTTCTTTGGGGCCAAAAACAGCTATCTCAGTTTTTTCTGTGTTTAGTTGTAGAAAATTCTGGCACATCCACGTATTGATTTCGTCAATGCACTTATTTAGTAGATATAGGGGACTGTAGTCATCTGGTGACACTGTTATGTAAAGTTGTGTGTCATCTGCATAATTATGGTAGGAGATGTTATGATATTCCATAATCTGAGCAAGAGGGAGCATACAGATGTTGAACAGAAGAGGCCCAAGAATGGACCCTTGAGGAACTCCACATGTAATCTTTGTTCGCACAGATTCATAATTGCCAAGTGACACAAAGAAATCCCTGTCTTGTAAATAAGATTTAAACCAATTTAGCACAGTGCCAAAAAGTCCCACAAACTTTTCTAGTCTGTCGAGCAGTATGTTATGGTCAACTGTGTCGAATGCAGCACTGAGGTCCAGTAATACCAGAACCGAAATCTTTGATGCATCACTGCTCAGATGAATGTCATTTAAAACTTTTACAAGTGCAGTCTCAGTGCTGTGATGTGCTCGAAATCCAGACTGAAAGGCATCAAAGGAATTGTTTTGCTCCAAGAAGGTGTTAAGTTGCTGAAAAACAGCCTTTTCAATGATTTTTCCTAAAAATGGTAGGTTTGATATAGACCTGTAGTTATTTATTACTGAGGCATCCAGATTAGGCTTTTTAAAGAGAGGTTTAATGACTGCAGTCTTCAAGCCTGACTGAAGAGAACAGTTGACTATCTGTAGTATATCTGATGCTATGCAGTTAAAAACATCTTTAAAAAAGCTTGTAGGCAGAGTGTCAAGGCAGCAGGTAGTGGACCTAAGGTTTCTTACTATGTCTGTCAAAGTAACATAATTTAATGGGTTAAAAAGTGTCAAATTAACTGGAGTAGTCTTATGAGGCACAGGTGAAATAGCCACTGTGTTGGAGTTACGGACTGTCTGTCTTATTTTTAAAATCTTGTCTGTGAAAAAAGAAGCAAAGTCATTGCATGCCTTGGTGGATAGCAGTTCAGGAGGGACTGACGCTGATGGGTTTGTCAGTCTGTCAACAACAGTAAATAAAGTCCGTGCATTGTTGTTATTTTTGTTGATAATCTCAGAGAAAAAGGACTGCCGCGCCCTTTTTAGCTCCAAGCTATAGATGTGCAGACTTTCCTTATAGATGTCATAATGAACCTGGAGTTTGGTTTTTCGCCACCTGCGTTCTGCTTTTCTGCATTCTCTTTTTTGAGCTTTTACCTGTGTGGCGTTCCTCCATGGTGTTTTTTTCTTACCAGAGACAACTTTGACCTTCATGGGGGCAATATTGTCCATAATATTCATAGCTTTAGAGCTGAAACTCTGAACCAGATCATTGACAGAGACTGAGGGCACAGCTGGTGTGGGTATGAAATCCTGGGGGAATAGTGTACAGGTGTTTTCATTGATATAGCATTTTCTGATTACCCCTGTTGTACTTTTACTGGTGTCAGCGGAGATGGCTATTTTAAAGAAAACACAGTAATGATCAGAAAAGGCAACATCAGTCACCACAACCTCAGAAATGTTGAGCCCTTTGGAGATAATTAGATCTAAAATATGTCCCTTATTGTGTGTTGGCTCTGTTACATGCTGGGAAAGTTCAAAGTTGTCCAGGATGTAGAAAAGTTCTTTCGCACTAAAACCAGGAAAACATAACACCTATGGTATTATGATGTCCAGAATCTAAGACAATATCTAGTCTCAAATCACTATCCATCAATATATTGCTTAGCTCAACAAAGAATCTCTTTCGAATAAATCTACATACAAACAATGTCACAGCAACACATGCACATATATTGTGGCAAGGATTGTTGAGCAAAAGGAAAAAAACTCTTACCCAAATCCAAGCTACTGCTCTTGGTATTTAACTTTAATATTCACATGGTTTCTCTCAGTATAACATACTCCATTACATTGCTCCACCATGTGGGTCTGCAATCAAGGCTAGCCACATTAGCCATGCAACATGCTAATGCTCAATTTAGCAGATTTACCTGCAAAAGGAACAGTAAAATAACATGGCAGCATTTACAACTTCCAAGTTTGAAGTTAGGTCATGAACAGTCTGTATTGAATCATACTTAAAGTTCAGTTTTGAAGGGAATCCTGCTCCGTACTGGTCCTAGTTAAGAAATAGTTTTCCAATTGTTGAGGACACATTTTAGTGAAAATTAAATTAAATCTTCCTCAGATGATGGAAATATAGGGAAACCTGTCTGTTGGTTCTTGCATCTGACGACAGAACAAGTACTGTGCTTTACTCATACCATGTTGCCATATCCACAATATAGAAAATAACACATGGTAAATTAATTTACTTGGTAGGCCCACTCTATGGGCAGAGATAGTCACCTAACTGGAGTGGGTTCACTGTTTCTGTGAACTCCACAGGATATATATAAGTGCTGCAAGTCTGACTAGCTTGTTGGTACAAAGGCTATTTTCTTTTCTAATACTTGGGGGTCTCTAGACCCACCGGGGACCAATATTTATGTTGAGAAGTGCTCTTTTTATTCAGTGCTTTAGTGCTTACCAGCCGTGCTAATTTGCTGTTATTGAATGTTTGCACTGTGTTGTTTTGAAATCTTGTTACTCAGTAATTATCATTCAAATGCAACTGTGTTTAAAGAAAGCAGTCAAAGTGTATTTAGTAAATGTGACAGAAAAACACGAAATGCTGCCTGTCTAATTACTAGGGTTTGGTTTTATTTGGGTTTGTTCCAATACCAGGTGCCAAAACAAATGGTATAGGTGCCTTAATAGTGCCTGAACCAATACTTAAAAATATAAATAAGGCACAAAATGACAGTCAAGGACATTAAAGACTGGCTTTTTGATTAAAAAGACAAAATTTAAAGAGGCAACAGACAGCATCTTTTCCTAAATATATATGAAAATAATGTGGGTTGCACAGGGTAGTGGCCACAGTAAAATCCAACTATCAGCATTTACATAGGTTAGGCTTAGTGGCTTTGCAATCTTTGTAATAAGCTTCTGCCACTGGTGCAGAAGTTTCGCGGAGAAAATCTGCTTTACGGCAGGAAACGCGTCATGTATTGCGAAACTGGTCAGTCAGCCAATCAGGGACTGGAGCTGGTTCTTGAGGAGTTGGGCATGAGATAGTTGAGTCACAAGCACAATGGCAGACGGACAAAGTTTGGAGACAAGTGAAAAACGGCCTAGCAAAAGAAAACAAGCTCCTCTGTCTACGGAGGCAAAGAAGAGTAAAAAGGAGAGTGATAAAAGAAGAGGAAAAACAAGAGTAAACCTCAGTCAGGCGTTCAAGAGATGGAGGGAGCTCCGTGACCAAAGAGGCTTCAAAACCCACGTCCAGCTAGCTTTCTTTCTAATGGATCAATAAGTAACAAGGCTAAATGTTAGCTAGCCAAGAGACGACTGTACTGTACTGGCTGCTAGTTAACTCCTAGCTGGCCAGCATTGCAAATTGCCGCAACCAGGGACCGGGTAGCGAGTGTTGGTCGGCTGACATCCTCGTTGCCATTCTACGGCAGCCCTTGGACAGTGATACCCCCCTCCCTTCTGTTCTCTTCTCACGGTGGCAGCTATTGACGGACATCGCCCAGCTAAGTTATGCCCAGCTAAGTGAACACTGAACTCTGTTTCCTATTCAATTTGAGCTCCAACCGGCCGCATCCTTTCCATACGGTACCGTTTATTCTAGAATCGGGACTGCTTACATATTGATGCATATTGGTATAATTCCACTTTAGAACATGGCACTCTTAAATACTTGATTCTGATTGGTCAATCAACAAAATTCTGGGGTGTTTATTTCTTGAGATATCACCGCTGCTCTGCTGCTCCATTGCTAGGGACGGCATAGCAACGGCCTTAGACTGGGAAGCATCAAAATCAGTTAACGTTAATCCACACAGCTCTCCCAAGCTGGCCTGGAGAGGGAGATCATGTCGGTCACTGGCCATAAATGTGAGGGCAGCATTCGCAGCTACTGGGCACCTAGTCTCTATATACAGATTCTACATTCAGTGAATGTAGAGTCTGTAGGCAAACCCCGGAGATCTTCCCTCCAGAAGAAGAGTGGAAGAGCCCTGGTTTCTTGGGCTCTTCCCCTGAAACTTTGCCATGTTATACATCAAGGCAGGGTCAAACTGTGCTCCATAGCTCTCATCCAGGCTCCTGAGCTCTGCTTCAGAAATGTCTACTTGAATTGTGGGAACAGTTGAGAATCTAGCAATGCAACAAACAGCAGCCTTTTGTGATCGTAACCTTGATGCTGACTGAACTGTACATCTAAGATCTTATTTTGTAAGATTCCAGAGAGCACATCAGCAAAGTCAAAAATACCAATGAAGGCAAAAAGAAAAAAAAAAGAAGACGTCAAAGCTTCTCAAATGTGATAAGTGTCCTGATGCACAGTGTACTGACTCTTTTGTCATGGACCGTAAACACCAGCCTGGAGTTAAAGTTCCACCTCACCTGAGAGACTTGTGGCAGCCTTCTCTCGCAAAACTCATCCAGTAATTTGGTGCACATGTAAAAACATGTAAAATACGCAGACAATCCTCCCAGATTTGAAAAAAAAAACACTTGCAGTCTTTAATTTTTGATGTTCCCTGGAACATCACAAGATTTAATGTATGTGCATAACAGTGCATAAAAAGAGCCTGGGAGATCGATTCTTTAACACAAGCCTGTACTCCATCCAGTCCTGATGCCATTACAGCAGCTCCAAGTTACTAACCTTGTTTTGCAATCGTAGCTGTCCAACACTTTGAGCACTAAAGCAGCCAGCTGGCCTCAGTTTTTATCTGTTACATCCTCAGACTTTAAAAATCTCTCTTTCACACCCATTTCAGTAACGTACCTGATGACAATTGACAGCTGAACGGTATTGCTGGGGTCGGTATACTCATCGACCATAACTGCCACAAACTCTTTTTTGATGACATCTTTAAGCATCAAAACAGAGATGGAGATATTTCTTGCTATCCCAAAAAGATGACACAATCAATAAGGCCCTTCAATACTGGTTGTGCAGGCTTGTCTCCCATCTCCGCTGCTCATCAAGTTTTAAATTCACCCTGGACTCACCAAACATCTTGACGCACTGAGGCCTGATGTTTGATGGCTGCCTTGGTGAAGCTGTTGAGGCTGCTAAACTAGTGCTTTTCCAGGTACCCTCATTAGTATTAAAAAGTAAACAGATCCAGCAAAATAGCTTTTTTCACTCTGTGCTAACTGTAAGCCACTCAAGGCGGTTGTAGTTGCTCTGGGTGAACGACTACACAAAACTTACCTTGATAAGCTCATCCAGTTTAAGTGTAGGTGTTCCTCTAGTAATTATTTCCTTCTGTTCTCCAAATGGTTGCCTTGAAAAAGGGACTTGAAGTAGGTCGACAACAAGATCAGAGGTGGCTGTGAATGCAGTGTCCATTGCATTTTCTTTTAGCATGTAGCTAGTTCATTCACAACCCACCACGTCAAGCTCAAAGTTGATGACACCACCAATGGCTAGCGCAGTGATACATCACAGCAGGGGTGTAGTGGACGTGGGGTACATGTCTCCCACAGCTGCTGTATCTGTCCCCTATGTCCCCTGCACTTTTCCATACTGTAAATCAAGCTTATTTTTCCAAGTTGTCCCGAATGTACAATGAGTGGGTGGGCATGGTGCGCACTTGCTGCTTCTTTTGTTGCAGCGCATTGTCTTTTGCACAGCCAAACACTGTTAATTTGCACAAATGGCCACAGTGTTGTAACTTAAAGCAGTTTGAAGATGTGAAGTGTTTCCCTTTGAACAAATGTGAATGAATTCATGGCTGGTGAGACTTTCACAAACTGAATGCGGCATTTTATTTTATGAGTTTGTTTTCTTGAGCAACACTGAGCTAACTGAGGGACAAAATCAAAGAAAATAAAATGCTGCAGTCAAATTGTGAAGCCTGAGCTTCATTCATGTTATTATCGTGATAATCCCACACACAAAAACACGGACATACACAGAACTCCCCTCACAGTGATGCATAAATACCCCAAAAATCAAAATATCAGGTGGTGTCAGTAGCAAATGGAGCCTAATTCTTGGAAACAGATTAAATGTTCATTTAAGAGACCTGTCTTAATCGATGGATTCATTGGTAGAATACTCACTTACTAGAACAATCAATAGCTGTAGCCTTAGTGGCATATTAAATCTCACAATATTTGATAATTTCTATTTTTTAAATACATTTACTGAATGCTTCTCACATAAAAAGCACGCAGATCAACACAGTGGAACCACTAACACTCATATTTTCTTTGTGGCCAGGATGCTCAGAGCAGAGGATCCACTGTCTGCTAGATTGCTGTCACTACACAAGGATCAGCGAGTCATGAGCCTGGGTTTATTTGCATTCTCTTATCCTATGGACTTTGTTTGGAGTTTTCTGTTTGTGTCCCTTGTTTCATGTTCTCCATTTACGTTTAATCTGCTTCCTGTTTTATTTTGTAGATTATCTCCTCATGTGTCGTGTCCGATTTTACTTCCTGTGTTTTTCTGCCTATTTTCTGTCACACCTGTCTCGTTAGTCCCTCTCTGTTCCCAAAGTCTTTACTTCACACCTGTTCTGTATTAGTCTTGTTTGCTCCACCCATAGTGTTCCCCTCCACACCCTTGTTGTTAGCCAATCTCCATTTCCCTCTTTTGCCCTTGTCTTCTTAATCAAGCCGTGTCTCATTCATGGTTAGTCTTCTGTGTATCTATATACCTGTGTGTTTCCATTTGTTCTCTGTCAGTTCACCTGTGTTCATCCTGTGTTATTACTGTGCTAACCCATGTGTTCTTGGTGTCCTTACCTGCTCTGTTTCCTGCCTGGTGCTCTGTTTGGATTTTGGATTTGAGTTCATTGTATTATCCTGGTTGGTTTATGGCCCCTGGTGTTTTTGGTTATTTGGTTTGGTGTGTTAGCCGCTTAGGAGAAGCACAGTTGAATGGGAGAGAATATTTCAAGATATCATCAAAAAAAAAAAAAATCTTACTTATGAACAATCTGTCCCCTCATCTCTAAAATGATTGCTACGCCTCTGGGGCTGTATTCACAAAAATTCTAAGAATCCTCTCAGAGAGCTCCTAACATAGCCTTAAGACTTTTAGTAAGTCCTAGCTTAGCAGTGATTCAGAAAAGTTCTGTTATTAATTACAAAATGTGCACACAGAAATAGTAATGTTTGTTCAATCATTGTGTTTATAGACTTTACAAACATCAGATTAGTCTAAACGGTGATATAGTGATGTGAAAAATGTGATATATATATATATATATATATATGTAGTTAAACTCTGCTGGTTTTCTACCTGGAAGTATTTGTAAACAACAAGGCGATTCCCTGGGGGCACCGCCGGAAGTGAAGGGGTTGAGCGATCCCCGAGGCCCCTGCACTTCCGTTAGTAAAACTACGGGCAGTGCCTCCAGAGGTAAAGGAAGAAAAAAAAAATCCTTTTTTTTTTTTTTTTTTAACTGATGGATTCCTGCAGGATATAATCTGTAGCATTTAATTTACTCACTGTCATCTGGAGTTTGGAGAATATTTCTCCTTACTCTTTGTGTTTTCACCATTTTCTCATCCGCTTCAGAAACTCTTCAGCCTCTTAAAAGCCCTCCTATCGACTCCTAATAGTTTTTCACCTTAGGAGCTCTCTTAAGATTTAAGATGCTTTGTGAATAACTTTTATTTTTCCACGAACTTTTAGGGGAAATTCTAAGAAAACATCACAATTTGAAGAATTTTGTCACAAGGAGCAACTCGTTGTACTAGGAAGCTTTGTAAATATGACCCCTGCATCGGGCCCCTGGGGCACTCTGTTACCACTCATCAAAATCTGATTGGTTGATACTACAGTCATGCAAAGTTGTGATCCGTTTGCAGCTTTGGGCTTTGGCCTAACAATATGAAGAACACAGGTCCGAGGAGTTGTGATGCATTTAAATGACATAGAAAATCCATGCTGAGTCCCACGAGAAAATTACCATATTTGTTTTCTGGATAAGCAGCCTACTGAGCAAGTAACTGAATACAGACACATTTCAGATACACTTCAATTTAACTATGAAAAACAAATTATGATTGTGATTTTAACAGAGCCAGCAGAGAAGGCCCTGATAGCCCTGACAGCCCACCATTGTCAATGCATCATGGGATACCTCTTGCCCTTGGTAGGCTGTAGTTAATGGTTAATGGCTAACGGCAACAACAACTTCTTTCAACATGGATAAATAATCACAGATGACATTCACTACTAAATTTATTGGTTTTATGAAGTCTCCAAAAAGACACTGCTTTTCAACGTTGGATTATGAAGCCTCTGAAAGGAATATGATCGCACCAGAGCCCTCGTTGGAAAGCTACAACAGAGATGAAGTGGCAGCCATCTGAAATTAGTCACGGAGATAGCAAGGTGCTTAATTTGATGTAGTATACAACATCAGCAGGACTTTGTACTGTCTGCTGCAGTCACCGCAGCCTCACTGTTACTGTTATGTAACCGTGGGCAATTTTTTGCTAATACAGTAGATGTGAAAGCAGGTGATACAAGAAACTTGGACGCAATTGGAAGCAAGGACTTCAGGGTGAACCACGGCCAAAATGACAAACAGAACCTACAAATCTTTCCCCCGAGTGCTGCCTTGGCCCCTCAAGCAAAAGCAGCAAACAAAATTACAGTGCTAGGACTGACTCCCTAAACTAAACAAAAACAAGAGAAAAAATGTTTCAACAAAAATAGCAATTCACCCCTACAGCTTCATGAAAAGTTATCTAAAGTGCAATGCTATTTACATTATATATACAAGCGCGGTTAGCATAGAGCTGGGCTAGCGGGAAGCTAAGACACATACTGAAAGACTAAACAGCAAACAATAAAGCTGGGGCCGTATTCACAAAACTTCCTAGCACTCAGAGTCGCTCCTAATGACAAAATTCTTAGAATTTTTTTTATAATTGTGACATTTACTCAGAATTTCCCCTTAAAGTTAAGACTAGGTCCTTGTTAAGATAAAAGTTATTCACAGAGCATCTTAGACCTTAAAAGAGCTATCAAGGTGAAAAACTGTTAGGAACAGGGAGCAGGACTTTTAAGAGACTTAAGAGTTTCTTAATAAGAGGAAAAAATGGTGGAAACACAAAGAGGTCGAAGAAATGGTCTCTAAACACAAAATGACAGTGAGTAAATGAAATGCTACAGATGAGATTGTGCAGGGATAATGTTTGTAGTTGATTCTCATTTGGGATATGCAACACAACGCTATAACGCCAGAAATAAAATGGTACTAAGAAAAACTGGAAAAATGCAACAGTGCAGCAGTGATGACTTTTGTCTGTCTCAACCTTAGATCAGCAGAGTGATCACGCTAACAATGATAACACTTTCAATCTCATATTGTGATGCAGTTCATTTCATTTCCACTGGGTGTCCACACCTTGCAGGCTCACAAAGGAGCATGTCTTTAACAACCAATCACATCTGTTAAAACAAAGCATCACACCTAGCAACAGGGTCATCCACACCCCCTCAGTAAGATAAAAGTCTCTGTCCCTTCCTTAATCAGAGTTGCTCTGAGCACTTTCCTAAATCACTCCTAAGCTAGGACTCCTTACTAAAAGTTTTTAGGCTATGTTAGGAGCTCTCTTGGAGTAACACAGATTACAGTGGATGTTAAATAGGACAAGCCACTAGCTTCGCCAGTCCGGAGCAGCAATGTCACACCACACTCCCCAAGCTCAGCCAATCCACAGCAGCGATGTCACGGATCAGTGCACCTGGAGGAAAACAAAAATCTTCACCAGAAACAAGAGCTCTCAAGCTCCTAAAACATCACTGCTGCCACACACAACAAAAGATATACAATGAAAACTACGGCTGTCCCTAACAGTTACACACACTCTGTCTGTCTGTTCATCTGTCTGTCACTTTCACTCTCACTCTCTTGCACACAGTCCAGCACCAAAATAAGGCACCAAAATCTGCTGTGTGATTTAGACCAGTAAGAACTGGATCTATGTTGGATTTCAGTAGCCATCCCGACTAACTTTCCTCTGTATCCTTAGGAAACAGGTTGTAATCTGACGACAGGTGTCACACCTAGGATCTGCTACACAAACTTTTTTTTTTAGTTGTTTTTTTTACTGTGCATCTGTGCTTACAAAGATGTGGTTAGGGTTACAAAAATATTGTAATATTTATATAGTTATTGTAAATACACTGTAGTTAAGGTAGACTTAAAGTAGATAAGGTCAGGACACTAAAACTAAGTTGTGGCCCCGATACATGCAAATAGACAAAAAGACATCGAAATGAAAAAAACATCATCAATTTCACAGCTTATGTGCAAAATAATGAAACACACCGCAAATATAGAAAATACAACCAAAGGACACATACGCTCAGTTGCCATTCTGTTAGCTACAGCTATGGCTAAAACTAATGCAGTCTAATACAACAGTTCTGCGATACCTCCATGCAACCTATGTTCAGGTTTTGTTGAAAGTGTTTTAGACAGGTGTCGATTCAACATGATCCTTTTGAACACAGGCGTTTCTATGATTTTGTCCACACCTTTCGTATCATTGAGGGCGGGCCAAATAAAGCAAACATCCGTCCCTACAGTTCACTACAGTTAAACACCACCATAAACTACATCCTCTAATGGGATCAATATTTGCAGTTTGATTTTCAAATGCAGACCGAGCAACATCCAGTCAGTAATTGCTCATTTATCCTTAAACTAATTCAGAATTGTAGCATTTATCAATCTTAAGTTTGTTTTGTCACATATACGTATCTCTTATCAAACTCCTTGCACCAGAGTTCATGCACTATATTTAGTTGTGCATTGTCTCAACTACCTGTCACATATGTCAACCATTATTTGAGCAAAGGGTGTGCCCTCTGGAAAAAGACACCATGGACAACAGTATCATATGATGAGACAGGCACATTGGGCATTAAAGCGGATACAAAAACAACACTTGTTTGAATAGACTGACAATTAGAGTGAAAAACAGTTGCCTGTCATGCACTGCACAATGGCATAAAAGTAATTGCTCTCCAGGCACACATGTAGATCACAGCTGCTTCTAGGGAGTCAGAGAGCTTCCAGGTAGGTCCTTGGTGGAATTACTGATCGTTCGTCTTTTATTCTCTAATAATTTTTTGTCACTAAAAAAGGAAATCAGGTACCACTTTACATTACAGCTTGGTAGGTGTTAAAATAACAATACATAAATATAATGGGACCAACATACACTGATAATCAAGTGATACTGATGTTAATAATCATGTTAATTTTAGTCCAGTTTTTGTTCTTCCTATTTTTCTTTTCGATGCTTATTCATATTTGGGACCTTGATGTGTTGATCGTGATGTCTATAAGAACAGGTTAAATCTACTTTGTGTCAGTTGAATGTTTTGTCTGAAAATGCTCTAGGTGGGAGGGAGTTTATTTTGGAGAGAAAAAGACCCTGCATCATTTGGCATATAGATAGCATATAGACAAGCATTACTTTGATTATGAATTATTGAGGATTTAGAAGAAGGGTAGTAGGAAGAACTGTTCTGTTGTTCTTGGTTCTGACATTAAGCCATTTAAAAAGAATCCAGACTAGGGCTTTAATTATACATTATTTGTATATGCACAGATGATGTGCTCTGAACAGATATAAAAAAAACCATGAGAATTTTTGCAGTAATGTTCCTGCTCCACCAACACTTCCAGTCTTCCCATCGATTCCACACAATTTACCACAAACCAAACGCCATTTCTTTTCAGAGTCATAACTCTGAAACACATATTTAAACACATAGTCATATTTAAACACATAGTCACATCCTCAGTGCATTTTTATCAGGATTTACTGGGTTAGTTATTAAGTGTGGGACTTATGTTCCACAGGTGTTATTTTTACATCACATCCCCATATTAAAAATTGTCACTGTGCCTAACTTGACAAGCTGAAGTTAGGGACTGTCTCATGTTTGCATGCCATCGGACCAGGGCAAGTTTTCAAGTTTTTCAATAGCTTTCTTATGCTTTAAATGTATATTTTGTTTAGATTTACTTTTCTTCGGTTGAAGGTGAGGTTCAAAAATAAATTCTCTTTTTTCATTTGTTTAATTAAGGTGCATGGCTAAAATATTACTTTATTTAGTTTGCAGAAAAGATAAATGCATGAGGACTAAAAATCTGATGCACCCTCAGTATACCTCAAACACGAATAGGGATATTCCTTTGACACAAACACATGCAGATAAACAAGGTAGCTTTGCCTTACACCCCTAGTCGGGACATAAACTAGAGAGCAGACACCTGATGCCTGGACCTCTCCTTGTTTCATGGAAGGGGAAGATGTGAGGTGCCAGAAAGAAATCAGGTTTATTTGGACATATGTGAATAAGTATGGAAATGATAATATAAAGGTAGTGGTCAGGTGTGGCTGTCTTCCTGATCAGGTTAGTTTGGGTTAAAGGGATAGTGCACCCAAAAACGAAAATTCAGCCATTATCTACTCACCCATATGTCGATGGAGGCCCTGGTGAAGTTTTAGAGTCC
This sequence comes from Epinephelus lanceolatus, assembly GCF_041903045.1. Lineage (NCBI taxonomy): Eukaryota > Metazoa > Chordata > Actinopteri > Perciformes > Serranidae > Epinephelus > Epinephelus lanceolatus. Next base: position 27,878,867 of record NC_135743.1, read on the forward strand.
TCACATCCCTTGCGGAGATCGGCGGGGGGAGTGGCTAGCACACCTAATGGCTGACGGCGCCCCAGACTAACATCCAAGAACACAAAATTGAAACCACAAAATATCTCCAACATGCCCATCTGTAGTGATCCAAGTGTCCTGAAGCTCCGACATAAAAAGTTGTTTTGAGAAACGTCATATGAACTCTGTTTTTAGCCTCACTGTAGCCTGTAGCTCTGCTTCTCTGTGCTCCGCGCTCACGTGTGCACGCTCAGGGTGATCGGTGATGCACGGTCTCTGAAGAGCAGCAGTCTCGTCAGTACTGATGTTCAGATTGTCAAGTGCAGACATCGCCAATTCGCAGTCTGAGCAGCAAAGACTTTTCTCATCCGTTGGCATTGCTTTGCATTTGAAACAACTACACCACCAGGTTTCCAGTGCTCGACTCCAGTATTCTGCGGCTGGCTGAGGGTTAGGCTCATGAGCTGCGGCAGCTGCTTCGTCCAGTAGCCTGAGTTTCGCGTCCGTATACTCGGGCTCAAACAAATACGGCTCAACAAAGAAACATGATGTCACGTGATGTAAACATGGGTAAGCAAAGCTCATGCTTTCGCTTGTCTCGCGCAAGCGCGCACACGTGAGCGCGGAGCACAGAGAAGCAGTCAGAGCTACCGGCTACAGTGAGGCTAAAATCAGAGTTTTTCCAAACAGCATTTTATGTCGGAGCTTCAGGACACTTGGATCACTACAGATGGGCATGTTGGAGATATTTTGTGGATTCAATTTTGTGTTCTTGGACGTTAGTCTGGGGCGCCGTCAGCCATTAGGTGTGCTAGCCGCTCCCCCCGCCGATCTCTGCAAGGGATGTGAGGACTCTAAAACTTCACCAGGGCCTCCGTCGGCATATGGTTGAGTAGATAATGGCTGAATTTTCAGTTTTGGGTGCACTATCCCTTTAAGAACATATGTGTACATTATGTATATGAATGTATATGCATGTGTAGAAATATATGTAGAGGCTTTAAAACAAAGGTTCAATAAGATTATTTGAGTGTCAACTTGCTTCACAGGATGATGACTCCAGCTGTGTTCTTTGTCTGGTTGGCTGTTTTAGGACAGACAAGTGGTCATTCTGGTGAGATTATTCTTTAAATTGGTTCAATGAAATTAATGATACTGATTTTTAGTATTTTACTACTGTAAAAGAGCAGTTCTGAAGTTCTATGTCCAGGGGTCACAGTGAGAGTTTAATCAAGTATAATGACAACAGTTTCTTTAATACCTTTGGTCGAATCATCTGTGACTTGCCTTCTTGAAACTATCTTCAATAACAAATGCTGTGACTTTGTCCAGGTGCTAATATTGCTAGACATGGAAAAGCAACTCAGTCCTCCGTGGGGTGGGATGGCCCCCCTGAAAAGGCAATTGATGGAAATCGGGCAAGCATCTATGGACAAGGATCCTGCACCCACACACAAGGACAAAGAAAACCATGGTGGAGACTGGACCTCCTGAGAACATATAAGATTAACACTGTCACCATCACCAACAGAGGAGATTGTTGCCACAATCGGCTCAATGGTGCTGAGATCCGCATTGGAAACTCCCTCAATGACAATGGCAATGTTAATCCCAGGTAACAACACGTTCTATCTTATATTTGGTTTGAACATTTTACATTGGTTGTGTATGTTACAGGAAATCAGTGCACTGGATATCTCACTGATTTTCTGACTGAAACCTATAGTTTTCACAGCAAAAGCATCATCACTATCCAAACACTACTGCTGGTGAGCACTATGCATAGTTTTGATCTGGTAACATAGTTTTACACCCAATTCTGTTTCATTTTCTTTTTCTTCAGGTGTGCCTCTGTTAATTCTATCCCAGCTGGGACCTCACAAGCTTTTGTGTGTAATGGAATGGAGGGCCAGTATGTTAACATTGTGATTCCTGGAAGAACAGAATATCTGACACTGTGTGAGGTGGAAGTCACTGGTCAGCTTCCAGGAAACACTGCTCCAACTGGTGATTTGTACCACTCAAATTCTCCAATAACTTGCTAACTGCCTGTTCTTTAATGGCTTTGGTCAGATCAAAACATGTAAGACATCTGTGCCTTCTTGAAACTATCTTTAATAACAAATGCTGTAACTTTGTCCAGGTGCTAATATTGCTAGACATGGAAAAGCAACTCAGTCCTCCGTGGGGTGGAATGGCCCCCCTGAAAAGGCAATTGATGGAAATCAGGCAAGCATCTATGGACAAGGATCCTGCACCCACACACAAGGACAAAGAAAACCATGGTGGAGACTGGACCTCCTGAGAACATATAAGATTAACACTGTCACCATCACCAACAGAGGAGATTGTTGCCATGATCGGCTTAATGGTGCTGAGATCTGCATTGGAAACTCCCTCAATGACAATGGCAATGCTAATCCCAGGTAACAACACGTTCTATCTAATATTTGGTTTGAACATTTTACACTGGTTGTGTATGTCACAGGAAATCAGTGCACTGGATATCTCACTGATTTTCTGACTGAAACCTATAGTTTTCACAGCAAAAGCGTCATCACTATCCAAACACTACTGCTGGTGAGCACTATACATAGTTTTGATCTGGTAACATAGTTTTACACCCAATTCTGTTTCATTTTCATTTTCTTCAGGTGTGCTGTTATCCAGTCTATCCCAGCTGGGACCTCCAAAACTTTTGTGTGTAATGGAATGGAGGGCCAGTATGTGAACATTGTGATTCCTGGAAGAACAGAATATCTGACACTGTGTGAGGTGGAAGTCACTGGTCAGCCTTCAGGAAACACTGCTCCAACTGGTGATTTGTACCACTCATATTCTCTGATAACTTGCTAACTGCCTGTTCTTTGATGGCTTTGGTCAGATCAAAACATGTAAGACACCTGTGCCTTCTTGAAACTATCTTTAATAACAAATGCTGTGACTTTGTCCAGGTGCTAATATTGCTAGACATGGAAAAGCAACTCAGTCCTCCGTGGGGTGGAATGGCCCCCCTGAAAAGGCAATTGATGGAAATCAGGCAAGCATCTATGGACAAGGATCCTGCACCCACACACAAGGACAAAGAAAACCATGGTGGAGACTGGACCTCCTGAGAACATATAAGATTAACACTGTCACCATCACCAACAGAGGAGATTGTTGCCATGATCGGCTTAATGGTGCTGAGATCCGCATTGGAAACTCCCTCAATGACAATGGCAATGCTAATCCCAGGTAACAACACTTTCTATCTTATATTTGGTTTGAACATTTTACACTGGTTGTGTATGTTACAGGAAATCAGTGCACTGTATATCTCACTGATTTTCTGACTGAAACCTATAGTTTTCACAGCAAAAGCATCATCACTATCCAAACACTACTGCTGGTGAGCACTATGCATAGTTTTGATCTGGTAACATAGTTTTACACCCAATTCTGTTTCATTTTCATTTTCTTCAGGTGTGCTGTTATCCAGTCTATCCCAGCTGGGACCTCCAAAACTTTTGTGTGTAATGGAATGGAGGGCCAGTATGTGAACATTGTGATTCCTAGAAGAATAGAATATCTGACACTGTGTGAGGTGGAAGTCACTGGTCAGCCTTCAGGAAACACTGCTCCAACTGGTGATTTGTACCACTCAAATTCTCCACTAACTTGCTAACTGCCTGTTCTTTAATGGCTTTGGTCAGATCAAAACATGCAAGACATCTGTGCCTTCTTGAAACTATCTTCAATAACAAATGCTGTGACTTTGTCCAGGTGCTAATATTGCTAGACATGGAAAAGCAACTCAGTCCTCCGTGGGGTGGAATGGCCCCCCTGAAAAGGCAATTGATGGAAATCAGGCAAGCATCTATGGACAAGGATCCTGTACTCACACAAACCTTGACAGAAGACCATGGTGGAGACTGGACCTCCTGAGAACATATAAGATTAACACTGTCACCATCACCAACAGAGGAGATTGTTGCCATGATCGGCTTAATGGTGCTGAGATCCACATTGGAAACTCCCTCAATGACAATGGCAATGCTAATCCCAGGTAACAGCACTTTCTGTCTTGTATGGTTTGAACATCTTACATTGATTGTATATGCCACATGAAATCAGTGCACTGGATATCTACATATATTCCCCATAGAAAGCCATCGTTTTCACAGCAAATGCATCATCACTATTCAAATGAAACTACTGCTGAGAACTATGCATAGTTTATTATCTGGTAACATAGTTTTACACATAATTCTGTCTCATGTTCATTTTCTTCAGGTGTGCTGTTATCCAGTCTATCCCAGCTGGGACCTCCAAAACTTTTATGTGTAATGGAATGGAGGGCCAGTATGTTAACATTGTGATTCCTGGAAGACCAGAATATCTGACACTGTGTGAGGTGGAAGTCACTGGGACAGAATCAGATGATGTCATTGAATATGTGTGTAACTGAGTCTGAAATGATTCCGCCTTTTCATGTACACGTAATTTTGAAGCTGATCTTTGCTTGTTTCTGCTTCTTTTGCATATTTGAATATTAATATGGGCAATTTACCATTATAGCAAATTTATAATTTGCTTTACAGTACCGGAAATCAAACACACCTTGCACCTGGATTTATGACAATGTTGTTGCTGAACAGTCATTTGAGGTCCTCTCACATGATATTAAGTAACTCCTACGTTCCCATGTTTCTTGTTTGTGTACTTGAGTGATGGTTATACCTGTCCCACATGCACACTAATTTAGCCTAAAGACTGTAAGCAGAGGAAAATAGTGAAGCTGACTGTCCAAATGTAATGCAACCTTACTGTTTGTTAATGTTAATCATGCTCTCATTGACTTGTCTTTGGCTGTGCTATGTGAATTTGACATAGACAGCTTTTCAGAAAGTTTATAACATTCTCCATACTCTACATTCCCCATACTATACAACTAAAAAAAAAAAAAAAAAAAATTTATAAGGGAGTCGGGAGACCTTCTGCCTGTTTGACAAAGAAGTATACTGTGGATACTGTTAGGGTAATTGTAAAATTTGACATATGAGATCATAGTGAAATCAGTTGACACTCTTAAGTCTCTCATGGATTCAGTTCTTGATGTTGTGTCACTGTCCTCTGAGAAAAGTCAGCAAAATAGCTCTCTTGGGTGCAAAGGTCTGAAATTGTGTGTCGTCATTATTCTTTGACCTGCTTCATAATTTTGATTCACTATCTACTACACTTGCAAAATAAAAATGACTTTTTAAAAGGCATTCATCTGTGTTTTCTTTATTTGCTCCCACATAAAAAGGGATATCATTTTGGGGTATTAAAAGCACAACTAACATACAGACAACAACAACAACAATAGCATATACAGTAGCTTATCAGCTGTTTAAATGTTTTAGATAAGGAGTTACGGTGTAATCTTTTTGTACTAGCAGTGTACCAGTACAGTGCCTACCAATATGTGTAGGTATTATTTACCTACTGGGTACCTATTCTGTTACTATTACAAGGTACAGTATTACCATAATACTAAGCAAACATCTGGACGTTTCAAGGAAGATAAAGTGATGACTTCTGCATCACTTAACAATCTGATGCCATTTTGTTTCCAAATGATCTTATTACCAACAAACAAGCAAACTACATTCTTCCTTTATAATTTTTGGGTACCTAAAATAACTATGGATTACATCTATGCATGTATGGAACAAAGGTCAATGGAACAATGTTTTGTCCTGGATACTGTCAACCTCTAAAGACTGTCTCAGCTGTTGTTCACCTTACTAGCAAACTTTATCACTGGATGCTCGTTTATGGACCTCGTGGCTCTGCTTTTTCTGTAAGGGCAAAATAGACTGCAAGGAAAAGTAGTTGATTTTTATTTATTTATTTATTTATTTTTACATCAGGTTGTACACGAGAGGATTTTCAGATCCTGACTGATTTCAAAAATGACCACAGTCATAATGACAGATTTAACAGACTTTTAATATTCTAATCGTAAAAACGTGCACACCAGACACTTCAGTCAAGACGCAGGACCACACACTTGGCTTTAATACTTAACAATTTCAGAGTGGTGGTCCACCTGGCTCAGGGGCCAAAAGTACTCATGCTGTTGGCAGCCATGTTTCTGTTCTACACAGGTACCAACATCTGTTTAGTGACGCTTCCCAGTCAGCCCACTCTCAGTGGCTATTGCTGGCTTCTGATAAATACTCCATTGCTGTTCCTTTCACACTATACAATTTCAAATCATAAATATCAAACATTTTTTATAATTCCGATTTGAAATGGGGGAGATTTCAATCCAGTCATTAAGACAGCAATTGTCATTTACGTGCAGGAGTTCCAACCAGTAGGAAGGTAACTGTTACACCTCTTTACTCCTGCTGTATTTCTCAGAAGCAATGAACTCTAATTCCTTATACTCTTGTAATACACCTTCTTGATTCTTATGTTCTCTTTTTGTTTTTTGCTCTCATCTCAATCGACCACAACTGTTCACTTTGTAGATTTGTATCTTTCTCTTTACTTCACTCACAGCTCCCCATCTCTTTTCGCTGTCACTCCCTCTCAGCGCCTAGTTTTACAACTGTATGACTGTAGCACATCCATACATCAGCTCTATTCTCTGGGTGTTGCTACCATAAGATATGACATACCATCCATCAGTTTCACCAGCAGCAATGCTTCCAACATGAACGCTCCATCACTGGGCCACTGTCAGAGGGGGGTCGGTAGTAGCCCCCCACCCCCAACCCCCCTACAACCCCCAATACTTACCTTTTTTTTTTTTGCCTGCAGATGTGTCTTTCTTGGATATAACAACTTGCTGTGGAAACCTTTCCCCAGCATACATCAAGGCTTCATTGGGGCCAAATAAATCATCCAGTTGACGGGGAGTAAAAGAGATGGGCTGACAGCTCCACATCCATGCAGCCTCTGCTTCTTAAAAAGTTGGAAGACCGGTCGGTTTTGGATGAACCAAAGAAAGTGCAAGAGTGTGTCATACCATACTATCCTGTCAAACGTACATACCAAGAACTGCTTTTGTCATTCCGATGCCCCAGGATGAATATTAACTGCCACCAGCATCAAACAATGACAACTGACATGATGCTTCGCTTACAATAAAAATTATGAACACAAAACCCATCACTACTGTCTTCTAAAGGCAGAATGGCTTCCTTTTAAATTCACATTGCAATTATGCATAATCAAAAAGCCATTTGGACAGCTGAATAGGTATTAATATACCCTACGTTATACTGTAACTTGGTTTAACACCTTCCCATATTATTGTGTATTGTCCTATGCTGCTTAGCTAGATGTCCATGGAGAGAGGAGTCTTATTTTGTCACTACTGGCAGACAGGACTGGGTAAGTTTTGGACATCCTCTTTTCATCCCCAGCATGAACAAATTACCTAAAATACAAATATAGTTCTCAACTAACTGTACCACTTTGGACATGTCTTACACCTGCAAGCTATTGCTGAGAAGGGTCCATGTCATTGGTCCGACAGCCCATTGGTTCGACATCCCATTAGTCCGACTGTCCGCGGTGCTGAACGGCTCGCGGCGGGCGTATGGTGCGCCGCGACCGGCTCTGGGTCATCTGGGAAAGGCTTGAGGCGGAGCAGGCTCATGTCTTATGTGTTTGTCACTTTCTTTTTCATTTTAACCCACACCATGATCTTTTCCTGACCCTAACCAAGTGGTTTTTGTGCCTAAACCTAACCAGACCTTAACCACAGGGCATCATGATGATTTCGGAATGGACTTCGGAACAATGGGTTTAATATGGTCGGAACAATGGGATGTCGAACCAATGGGCTGTCGGACCACTGGGCAGTTCCCGCTGAGAAAGCAGCTGCCTTTTTAACTCAAAGTAACAGTCCTTTCAATATAATTATGGGTTCCTGTGTTTAAGTAAAGGGCAGTGCCTAATTTTTGATAATTGATGTGCCAGGAAGCATTGGAATACAACAACACAAGGATCAGAAAATAAACTGGATAAATGTAGCTAACACTAGTCTGAGTGGGTGGAAGTTCGCTGTATAGATCAGCCTCTCATTGGGCGGAACGAGCCACCCGCTTAAGTCCCACCCTACCACCTCCGGTTGCAGTTTTCAACACGTCCTTTACTAACTTTTGCGGTGTTTGATCTTGCGGGGATGTAGCCATTTTTCTGCCATGGTTCGCGTCCTGTAGGCGATATTTTTGTGGGCATTACACCAAAACCTGTTTCCCCCCGGCAATATTTTTGCAAGTGCACCGTTCCTGTGGCACCGCCCAGAACGATTGTGATTGGTTGAAAGAAATAAAAAAAAAGCCGGGGCGTTTTTTTCTCCAATCTTAAAGTGAGAATCGGCGCAGCCAGACCTTTCTTTTCTTGAGAAAGGTCTGGTGAGTGAGACTAAGCTAACACTGGACAATTAACAAAATAAATAAATAGGCCCTGATTGATCCGTATAATATATCCTACAATCCACCTATCTTTGAAATTGTAGTCTGTCAAAAGTGTAATTAGATGAGATCTATGTAGTGACATTAAGTGTGAGTGTCATGCGTTTACTCCTGAAAATAAAGGTGCCATAACAGTGATTGGAGGACATATTCCTCAATATCAATATATCTTTGATAGGCTAATACGGACAGATAAAATTGCCCAATATAGGTTCTAATAAATACCTAGTGGCGATACGAAGAAGCCTTTTTAACTCAAAGTAACAGTCCTTACAATATAATTATGGGTTCCTGTGTTTAAGTACAGGGTAGTGCCTAATTGATAATAATATGCCAGGAAGCATTGGAATACAACAACACAAGGCTCAGAAAATAAACTGGATAAATGAAGCTAACACTGATCAATTAACAAAAATAAAGGCCCTGATTGATCCTTGATCCTTGATAATATATCCTACAATCCACCTATCTTTGAAATTGTAGTCTATCAAGGTGTAATTAGACAAAAACTATAATATGTGCCATGCATGTATTTCCCTTTCCTTTTTCTTGTTTTTCTGTCTTCTCTTTATTTCCCTAAGGGGTTTGATCTTTTCATAATCAAATAACTCCAACATACAGTTCAATATACTGGCTTTATGTAACTTGCTGTCAAATCCTCATCAAGAAAGGTGTTCTATCATTGCTAAACTTAACTTTAACTGCACACACAACCTCACCAACTGTAAATTTACTGTGTTAAAAATATATGCATAAATAAGCAGATAAAGACATTTATAGACATGTGATGTACAGGAAATACTGGCACAAGCATTAACGTCTACAAACTCAGAAATCCCCACCATTGCAGCTTGTGTGCACAATGTCCACCAAAGACATTAAGTCATTACAAATCCATTAAGTAATTACAGTCATCCTTATTACCAGTTAGACCGGCTCTTGTGCCCTCTGCTGCCAGTGCTTGTTGTCTTGATGCTGCTTCTCCTTTCCAGAGCCAGTCCTGTCTTACAATGCCTTTGCAGTTTAGCAAGCGAGAGTGGGGATGCTTACCTTGACCCTGACCCAACAAACCATAATAAAGCATTATAGCATATGGAGAAAATCTCTGTATAAAATCAAATCATGGAGCTGACATTATTCACTTTAAAAATGAATACGATCATTTGGATACAGGACAGCAATTTGTTTGACTTGTGCTCAAAAATCATTTCAGCTCCTGCTTGTAGTAAAAAATCTCTTATACTTGACCTTCAAACTGACTGAGTTATGTTTCATGTGCTTTGTCACAGAACAAGTGCAATGGTAATTAGCTGCCTGGCTTTTCATGGTCCTCCTATGTACATAAAAGGTGGTGCATAGCTGCTGGGCTGACTTGTTGTGTACTCAGTACATGTGACATAGCATTTGGTTGATGTAACCTTCCATCACTTGTCTCTTCGTTTTGATCCACCGAGTGAAAGGATGAGGCATCAGGGGAAATCTCCCCTCTAACCACGAGTGCTTCGTGCTCCACCTAGCATTTAATCACTCCATGGAAGACTGGACACCAACAAAATACATCTTGGTTACATGTGTCTGTGGCTGTGCATGATGGTGCATTGTTGTCTAGATGTCTATTTTCTATGTCGATGACATGCCTACATTTGTGCTTGACTGTACAGTATGGTCTTATTGTGTGCAGTGATCACTGACCACTTATGGCCAGTGTACCTCAAACAAGACAAATTTAGAATCCATTATGTTGTGCAGCACCTTGGTGGTCCATTAAGGGATTAGGTCAGTATCTAAAAAAAATGTTTGGTTTGAGAATGTAACACAAATTACAGAAAGGCAAAAAAAAAGCTCTCTGAGGGGTTAAGGCTCACAACTTAATAAGCTAGACACTACATTTGGTCCCAAACACATAAACTCATAAGCACTTACACAATCCATGCCCACACAAAGTTGTAAACATACAAAGAGTATTGTGCTCGCACACAAAAGCAGCCAAGAGTATTTTTATTACACACAAATACACAGAAGAAACATCCACTCACACACCCACACACACACACATCCAGAAAGCCATCAGAGCAAGGTCAAGCCTGACAGCAGGCAGATGAAGAGCCACTTAGGAAACCTGTCTCTTGTCTTTATCCCGTACCTCCCCTTTGAGAGCTCAATGCTCAAAGAGTCCACTGATAGGGAATAAACGATGAAGTCATAGTTGCTCTCAGTGTCAGGTGGAAGAGAAATGAATGGAATAAGTGTTAAGGTAGAGTAGAAAAGTAGGACATAATTGTGTAAAGTTACAATTAATCACAGAATTAGTGGAGAATTAATCACGTTGGGTGTCTTTGGGGGATGTCCTCTCATCAAAGCGCCATAAACCAGCTTGAAGACTTAAGTAAGGCGAATATGAAGACATAATCACATCTAGTGTCAGGTGTAAAGAACAGAGAATGGAGAGTGGAAAAGGAAGCAACATAAGATAACCCAATAAATTGGATGCTAATGCATACAGTGCACAAACTACATTAGAATAGAGTACAGAAATGCACATTATGTTAGATTTAGAGAATAAAACTGAAAAGAGAAAACAGAATAAATAATGTTTGACTGCTACATAAAACCCTAAACGGACCTTCCACCACACCCAAGGTACACAATGCGCGAACAAACTGGAACTGGAAGTGAATGCTTTACATCATCAGAGCTCAAAGGAGGGATTGGAGATTCTGTGTGTGTTCGATATTGTTGATTCTGCTCCACGGAGCAGGCCTATCACCTCTGAAAACACTGGAGACCCACTGGTTCAGCGCAGATTATAAATATGCATGGAAATCAATACATATTTGGCAGTGGGGGAGAGAAAAATTGAGAAAAACACAGGAAGAGAGCAGAGGCCCTGGAATGTTCATCTTCATTTATTACAGTCATTTATTCTCTTTCTCTCTCTTCCCTCTGCTGCACATGTGCACATACTCACTTCACTACCTCTGCACGTACATACACACACACACACACACACACACACACACACACACAGACTCAGGCACAGACACACGTATACATCCACAGCAGGAGAGAGGGAGAGAAAGAATATGTCCAGATCAGCAAATTATCCATTCTTTTCTCTTCGACCATCCCTGTGGGGCTGTGCAGTGTGTAATAGCAAGTGCACTCCTCTGACGATTAGCTAGACTGTATATTTGTCATTTCAGGTCCATAAGGGAGGCCAGGGAGCAGTCTGAGACACAGGTTCATTCATCCATTGACTTCCATCCCAGATGTTATCGGCCAAAACCACAATTCAACACGAGTCATATTATTTATTAAGTTAGGGAAAATAAAAACTACAGATATGCACATGACTGCAAAATTATTAAAAAACACTTAAAAGGAATGTTTCTAACCCTAACATGGCCGTAACCAGGACCAATTTTAAATTGAGATCCAGCAGCAACCATGGGGGTTTGGGAGAGATTTTTTTTTAATCTATTTCGGCAGTTCAGAGTAGTGGGGTAGTGGCTATTCTATCTCTGCATTTTAGCCTAAAATAACCGATGATGCCAAGGAAACTGGGTGCTCAGAGTCAGTCCATGATCTGCCTTAGTCTTGAGGCAACTTAAATTAAAAAAAAAAGTTGTCAGATCAATTTTAATAATATATTTTACTTTTTTTAAAATCTTATCCTCACTTGATCAAATAGATACTTGACACTGGATAACACCAATAACATATTACCCAGAAACCATCATGGCATATATATGACAAAAATATTCAAGGAAAAAAATTTGAATGAATTATTTATTTAATTGAATGTCTTTTTAGAGTTTATGTAGTATATATTACGACATATTTTGTTATGCTACTGACTATATCACAGAAAAATGAAAACCATGACAGAGATAGGTTTGCCTGTTCAAAGGCAATGATAGCAAATTGCAGCATTTTTAATTTAATGTGAGTTTTTCTTTGATGCAGGCATATTTCTAATCCGGCAATCTGGTAATGTGGCAATCTGAAAATACTCACAGGGGCTTGTTTTCTCCCTAACATATAGTTGGAGGGCCCTCTCTCTCTATGGTCCCCCTCACCCTATGGGCCCAAGTGCAACTGCCCTGCCTGCACTGTCTATATTTACGTCCCTGCTACTAACTGGTTCTATTTTGAATATGTAAAGTGATACTTTAAATCTTTTGGAAGGCATTTTATGTATGCATGTGTGTGTGTCTTGCGTACAAGCCACTGAAGTACTGCATTTTGTAATTTAGTTGTCAAAATATGGGCTTTAAAGTCCATTAAAATGGAGGATACGTAGTTCGTGAGTTTTCAATGGTGGCCTCCCGCCATCAATACAATAACCAAGCAGACATGGCGGTCTACGACACAAGCAGCAACAAACAATTCTATTTTTGAAAAAGGCCACAAATCCAGCATCTAGGACAACCCTCTATCATCACAGATACTGAATATGAAACAACTTCCCAATGAGGTTTCCATCCAGAGAACATGGTTAGCTTACGCGCTACAGAACAACATCCACCTGCACTTCAAGTCCCAGGTCACGATCTACCAGATGACACACACACACACACACATGCAGAGAAAGAGGGAAAACGATGACATCGGTAATTGATGATGTCACTACCTCTCGATTTTTAACTGATTTCAGAAATACACTGATCTGGGCTGCATTTTTTTTAATCTTTTTTTTTTTTTTTTTTTGCACTTTTATTATGACGAAAAGCAGTGAGGGAAAGAGAGGAACAGCAGATAACCTGCCAGCTTTTAAAACTCTCGGAGCCAAATTTATTCAGAGTGGTGTGGCAATTAAGGGGGTACTACGGGGCTGAAATCGGTGACAATTCAAACAAGCCACAGTGGCCCGCTGGTGCTGTTTGCTGCGTAAGAACCCCTTAGCAGCAGTGGCAGCTCATCTCCTCTCTGCAGAAGACACTGACTTTTTATTTTTTGCAATTAAGACACAAACTATATTGAAGATATTCAACAAAAAAAGAATGTTCAATTAGGGGGATTGGGCCCTTCTATAACTGGAGAGAATCATGGGTCTGCACCCATGCAATCTCATTCACTCCATTACATAAGGGAAGGGGGGATGTCCCCCTGGCCCCCCTACTTCCGGCACCCATGAAACAAGCAACAGATTCATCCTGCAGTTGGGGGCATTTACAAAAGTTCATCCAATCAAATGAGACTTAGGACAACTAGTTAGTAATATCAAACCGCATTTCACAGTTAACAGAGGGATATGGAGAGATATAAAAGGGGATGGGTGTTTGGATATCAGCAGACGGAACCTTTGTTTTTATTTCCAAAACAATGTGCCTTGAGAAACTGTAGCAGTATAGTCTTGGCCCGAAAGGATACATCTTAGCTTCTCATTCCTTTTTTATGACTAATAATAACAGCCCTACTTGTCTTGCCTCAGCAGCTCTCCACCAATCATTGGATGTGCAATTTGCTCTATTTCCGTCCATCAAATGCCTCAATACTGACTCAAAGTGTGCCCAAATGACCTCTTTGCAACATTAACATTTGACAACAGACAGTATAAATGCATGTTGGCGATATTACAACTTATCTTTGTTTAGTAATTGGTGACACTGGGTGGTTGTAATACAGCCCAAGGGGTCATTTGATACTGTAATGATAGCATGTTGTCATAGAGGCTGGATCATTGTCACTCCTCCTTATCAGTCATTTCTTAATAGTCTGAGGGAAAAAAGTTCCTTCTTTCATGGTGGGGTAAAAGGAACATCAGTCTGTATTTGGTAGATTGGACACCGAATATACGTTTTTCATATAAGGATAAATTATAATGTTATTATTGAATTGCTAGTGCTATTATTGGAGATATTTCATTATCTGTGATCTAAACCTGTTTACTTTGGATACATTTTTTACTGAAAACTCTATTTCTTCAAGATGATATTTATGCTCTTATGATAAACAGCTGTTCATTGCAAAAAAGAGCAGCAGTAAGAACTCTCGCTCACTTTGAATCTTGCTACATTTATGTAAGTACTACCACTAGTTAATAAGGGAAACTACTGTCCCTGTTAATGGCAATGGATGTAATGACCTCTTGTCATTATGAGAGATAAATTCGTCCCCTGATTATGCTTCTTTATTGTCTATATTGTGAACCCTGCTCTGTAATGGACATTAATTTATAGTAAAGCCAACACAATGGTCTCTGGGATAATAATAATATACGCATTGTGGCATCTATGTACATGTATCTGATTAATTTAGTGTGCTTTCTGGGAGCACTGGGGTATATTCCACTGTTAATGAACAATTCACTTTATCCCAATCTGTCTCTCCTTTCCCATTTTGTGTCTTTCATCTATTTCCTCCTCCTACTGTCTTTCCCTTTTCTCTCCTTTTACTTATGTTTTTCATTTCCTTGTTTTCTCTCTCATGTCCTCTTATCGTATCTTTTAAATTCTCTCCCACTAACCACCTCTCCTTCTCTCCATCTCAGGTCTCTTAATAAGCTCTAATACATGCAAGCCATTGGCTTGTAATGTGTACTCCATATAGACCAAACGGGTGCATCATTAATCTAAGCCCCTTGCCGTGCTAGCTGTGTGTAATGGTAACTGGATAACACATTGTTTCCTGTGTGAGCCAGGGCATCCATATTATCTACCGTCACTCCTTAATAAATTACACCTGGAGATGTGGCATTTTGTCTCTGTGTGCCAAAGCATTGTGTTGCTGGACTTCCCTGGTGGATGAATGAATATAATACAAGTGTGCTCTCTAATTACTCCCTCCTCTCTCTTGCTAACACCCACATATACTTTCGATCTCTCTGTCTTAGGTTTTCACCAGGTTACACATGCATAATAGACTTTATAAAATGACCTGGATATTATAGAAAACTATGCACTATTCTGAGACAATTACAGTGAGCAAACTGGCTGATTTAAAAATGTTGAACTTGACTGGCCTCTTATAATTTTTGTCAGAATGCCTTCAATCTCGCAGTCATAAAAAGTATTACAGTATGCCAGTGGACCATACTTATCTACAAACACTGACTATCTGGAAAATAAATACTCCATATTTTGGGAAATGCATCATTAAGTTTCTTATCTATGTGGATTTAGATTAGATATTGGTGAAGTTGGGTTCTCATACATGTGGTTACATGTGGGATTCAGCTTCAGGTTGGCATAAAGCAAAGACCAATGTAGGAAACTATGGCAAACACCACTGGCAGCAAATTATAACACCTGTGTATTAATGTTAATTCTGTAATGGCTAAAATGAAACTTGGCTGCAAACAAGAATGGCAACTCTGCTAAAGAGAAACAACTGACTGCTTCACATCAATCTCAGGAAAGTTTTCAATTTCAGCCCAGTCGCCAGAAGAAAATGTTGGCATTGAACTTTTCTTCAAACCACAAATACAACATTTCCCATTTCACAGTTATCATATCCATGTTTCTAAAGATGTATTATAATTAGATATTAAATATATAATACTTCCCCGTGACAATGTTTCTGGAGGAGATGGTGGATGCGGGTCACCTAGGTGAGACACCTGCCAGGCTGCAATCTGCTGTTTTAGACAAACAAATATAACAAAACAAGTCATGAACTTGAGTGTCTGTAGCGGCCTGTCAGTGTATTTATATCAGCTTATTATGCTCGAAATCTGCAGTTTTCCAATGGCTATTTAGGCTCCAACCATGGATATTTTAAAGCAACCTGTTGGTATGTTTCCATCTCCTTTTTTGGCCCCAAACACGGTTGTTTTGTCACCACCTGTCTACATTTCTCCAGGAACTTTTTAGACTCCAAACGTAGGTGTTTTCAGGCGTAGTGCCACAAAAAGTGGTCTTTTTTTACCAGGACTTTTTTGCATTTCCTGCCTGGACATCAAAAGTTTTGGTTTACTGAGACATCACTGCTTTTACTGCTAGGATTGCACTCCCAAAACAGGGTATTTAAAGGCGCTGTATGTAAGAATGTGGCCAAAACGGTTACTGCACTCAAATTCAAAATACTGCCATGAGTCGTGTCCGCCCCCCCTCCCCTGCAGATTCGAGATTGCTGGATAGTGGCACACTGGAGACTGATTTGTTTGCCCACGGGCGCCTGCCGTGGCAGGGCCGCATCGCTGCGTCCTTGATCTTCGGTTTTCCAGCGGACCGTTAGAGCAAGTCCGGCTTCTCTGCTGCTAACACTGCTGCAAGGATACAGCGGAGGAGCCGGCTGCTAATGCTATGTACCAGGACACTGCTAATGCTGCTGCCGGGATACAGCTGAGGAGACTACTAATGCTATGTACCGGGACACTGCTAATGCTGCTTGCCGTGCTGCTGTAGCTCAGTCGTAACTGTAACTGATGCTGAGACTCTACTGACTGTGTGACTGGTAGACGGCGGTGGGTGGCGCAACAGGCCAAAACACAAATTCAAAACATAAACATGATTTGCGGACTGTAAAAATGTTTTTTAAATGCGAATATTCTGGCTGTACTATTGTTGTCGGTGAGATCAGTATGTTATATGAACATTATTCCTTAGTCTCTGTGACATATTAGGAGGATTTTACGACTATTATCTTTAGATTTCTTAAATATAGCTCCTTTAAGGCCAAAACACGATCTCTTCTAAATCCAACATTAAATGCAGCATGGCACCAATGTACAGTAGTGCAAATGTAACGTATCCATGGTTTGCGGAAACACACAATGCCTACACTTCTTCTGGGAATTGGGGTGTCCATTTAAAGTTTATGCACATCATGTCAATGTATTTCTATTATCAACTCAATGGTTGAAAAGTGTACAAAGCTCTAGTGTTGGGGCAAATAACTGAAAAAACTAATAATGCGTCTTGTTGTTTTCCTCATATTCAGGTTGTAAATACACTTTTTAAACATGTTGAAAAGTGCAACAGCTTTAAGGTTGTTATAGGGCATCTTTGATTTTGGCTAGATGTTTTGCACTGAGCCAGGCCTCGGACCAGTCCCTCAACTTAACGCACAGAAATGAAACTGATGTTGATCTCATCTATTTCCCAAAATGAGAATTCCTTAAAGGACTTTGAGAAGGGCATTTTGTTATGACTTGCAGTGCATACTGTGATCTAAGCAGATTGTGTAATAGGCTCTTTAACCTTGTACTCTTTAAAGCGTTTCATTTGTCCCAGGGCACATCATAGAAATATTCTCATCAGCCATGTCATCTAACTACATCACTCCCTAGAAATAAATAAAAATTTATAAAACACCATCTGGAAGAATTCGGTCCTCAAAGTGACCTCAGTGAAATGGAGGAAAAAAAACAACCTTTTTTTTTAACTTCCGCCATTCGATTTTCCTCTCTCTATTCCTGTTACCTCTTTACCATTGCTTCATTTCCAGTTAGCCAAAGGTGTGTAAAGAACCTTTTGTCTTTACTAGCAAATGGCACCCTGTGGTTTTATTTATGTGGGGTTTAGTAAAATATAGGGTTACAGCCCCATGGTAGTCCCAAAATGGGGTTACTGCTTATTAATCTCTGTCAAATGCACAGTTAGACGTCTGCAGAACAAGCACACACACACACACACACACACACACACACACACACAATTCCACATAAGAAATCTCATAGATTTACAGACACACATGCACACCTGGACAGAGAAAGTAAGAAAGAAAGAAGTGAGACAGAAAATACATCAAGTCTTGATGGTTGCTATGACATTGTTTGTTTAGTAGACAGAGTGGAGGGGGAAACTGCTGTGTGACACAACCCTTACAAGCCACCAAAGCATTTCTAACTAACACTTAAGTAACAATATAAATATCTCCCAAAAAGCATTTGAGCATTCATAAGCAAGATGTCTTGGCGCATTACTCTTGTACCCAATATCATGGAAGAGAACACCTACTGTTATTCTAAAGCTGCAACCAGCCTGTAGAACTAAAATATTGGAAAAATATATTTAAAAAAAACACACATTTCACAATTTCCCAGAGCCCTATATATATATTTTTTTTTTTTTTTTTTTTTTGAAAAAAAGCATTAAACAGAGAAAATCAGCAAATCCTCACATTTGATTTCGGGTTTTTTATTGCCTCATAAATTATTTTAGCAATTAGCCATTCATCAAATGTTAGCATTTCATTGGCGAACTGATTAACACATTAATCATTTCGGCATTGATAGTGAGACCTAACATTGATCCACTAGCATCCGCAAGTCTAAAGACATAAAGAGAGTAGATGCCATGTCATCTCTCTACATACTCATGCCTAACCTCAAGCTAACTGCATTACTCTATGAGGTTACTTTATTTCACAAACCCACTGTTCTCTGCGTCCCTCTCCAGTGTACACACACAGAGAAACACACACACATGCACACCACAATGATACAATTTGTTGTACTCGGGCCAAGTCCAGGGATAGCCTGAGGATGGGGAACAGTTGGCTACCACATTTGGCTGGTTCCACACTGTTAGTCAGATATGGACTCAAGTGTACAGGGGGAATAGTCTTTTAAATGATACCTACCCCACAAACTGTGCGCTCACATGTTTATGCACTGTATGCAAATGTGTAAGAGACACACACATACTGTACACGCATATGTTTATACATCTGTGTATGTAAAGGATTGTGTGGTGCATGTGTGTTTGTGCTTGCATTTGCTCCTTTCATTTTTTAACAAGTTCTTTTCTGAGTATAAGCAAGCTGTCCTGTCCAACTGGTCCATTATGCCTGCTAGTGGAAATGTGCGTGTGTGCACTCATGCAAGCTTAATTTCCTGACTCCTGCATCCTCTCTTTCACGACGTCTTTTTAGTAATATATCTGTTAGGCATTTCAAAGAAAATGAAAATGTGTGTTAATGTTTAGTGCTTCGCATCTACCACTATCATTAGTGAAATCTCTAATGTGTTGTTAAGACATTCTTTGGCCCTCAGCATGCTCACATTGCCACGTCATTACCTAGCTTCATTTGAATATTTCGTTGCTATACATAGTCTTCTATTGTGTTGGCGCACACCACAGTGGATTTACTTCCTTTTATCATCTGTTGTTTGAACTTCTCACCCCTATCCATCGATGGTCACTGTCACATGCAAATTCAGAATACAACAAAAGGATTTTTGCTGTTGTAACATCAATAAACCATACATGTTATCTTTTGTTTTAGCATCTCCTCACAGGATACTACTTAAATAGACAATGACTTTTGTTGTTGTTTTTTAATGGATCACCTTAAAAGCATACTAAAGTCTTACCATGGCTTCATTACAGACTTTGTAGGTCCTTATAAATTGGAATGCATGCTATAATCCGCAAGCAGCAACCTGAGGACTGTCCAGCAGTCTACTATATCTCTGCCAATATATATATTTTAAAGAATTTAACAGGTATTTAAATGCATTACCAAAATCCTGAAAATTGAATAGTTAGCAGCATCCAGTCAAACTGAAACCATCAAAGTTCTGCACATAATAACATCACAAGTACTTTGAAAAAATGTGCAAAGCATTTGATCATTTCTTCTTTAAAGTGGAGACACCCATTCTCTTTGTTAGGCTTTGTTAGGCTCTTTATTGTGCAATACTGTATGAGGAAGGTGCTTAATTGTCCCATTTAGAAACCTTGACCTTGCTGGAATCTAATTAATTAGTGTGGTATGAAGGTTAATTAGTAACGAAGGATGTCCATGCATCATAAAGCCCCTTGTCTTAACCCACTGTGGCAGTCGGGCAGAAAAACAGTCATCAGTCATCCCCTCGGTGAGAAAAATCTGAGGTGATACCCACACATTTACATCCGAGTTCATTTCTGTCCAGCTCTTGTTCACTGAACCCTTCTGCCATGAAAGGCAAAGGATCTACCAGGTGGGATTCTGTATTTGAATAATCAATGAGTTAATGGGATGTCCCATTGTGTTTGATGGATGAGGTTTGTGATGCAGAAGGTGAAAGTTGCAGCCATCTTGGCTGCATAAAGCAACGCAGGCTCTTCTCCTGCACTATTCGTAGGTATACCTACGAAAAATAACCCACCGCAATTCATACATATCCCACTGAACATGAGCCAGTAATCTGTGTATAACTCATGTAATTGGGAAGGCTGGGATCACATGACCAATACACTGACACTAGTTAAGGAAGAAGTCAGTATAAGGAGGCAGGTTGGGCCGCAGGGCCGTCGCAACCGGACAGGCAAACTAGGCAATTGCCTAGGGCCCCGAGCTGGAAGGGGGCCCCCAGAGACGGCTGACATTGGTCCATATCAATGACAATATGATGGAACCCCTATAGACACTGCAACAACAACAACACGTTGGAATCCCCCCTAATGGGGCCCCCTACTAACTGCTGCTTGCGAGTGGCAGTGGAAGTAGGGTGACCAGACGTCCCGCATTGTGCGGGACTGCACAGCATTTCTGTCTCTTTTCACGCGTCACGCAAATTGAGACCATGTTCCGCATGATTGGTTGCCACCCGCGCTAGCATTGTTGGAGTACTATAGTACTACGGTACCTCACGGTACCACTACTGTGGGATAAGTTCAAAGTCCAATCGCAAGAGGGTGAGTGTCCATCCGTCCAATAACGGCGCACGCTGGCCACCTGGCACTCAATATGCTGCTGCAGTGGTTTGTATCCAGTGACATTTCAGGTATTAGCTGAGCTATTGACTATCTTTAAGCAGTGAAAGTTATTATTTATTTCTATTTACTTGTAGGTTAGATTTGTTTATATATGCTACTGTGATTTGTTTTCCACAGAGCTCTATGGTGCGAGCATTTTACTCGCGTTTGCGACCAAAAATAGTTTTGCGCAAGCAAAACAAATCATTCAGGAGGGGAGGCTCCTCTTGAAACAGCCCTGGGTTGGGGTGATGAATGGGTCATAAAACACAGGACTTTGCACTTGATTTCCCCCTAGGAGACCAGTGTTTGAAGCCTTATAAAACCAAGTGAACTTTGAGTCATTTGAAGGTATGTTGTCACCATGTTTCTTTTCCTACACCTAACCTATGTAATGTTCCTTGCCTAAAACAAACCTACATAACTTGATGTTAAATATAACTTTAAGTTCAGTAATGTCATTCATGGGGTGAATTCATGGGGTAAAACATCAGTGATGATGTTTTAAAAGCTGAGTGCTGATCCATGGCTAAAGTCCCATGTTATTTTTGCTGCATGTGTTTTTCCAAAGCAGGGCAGGTAAAGAAGTTTACCTGTTGGAGGTGAGCTGTTTGCAGAGGTGCAGTAAGAGCCTGTTATCTGCAGCTCTTCATCAACATCTCACTGTGGCTGTTTTTACATTAACTTTTCTCCCTACCAAATTAGTAGACTTGCCTTTACTGAAGCTTGTTCAGGGGGGAGAATGGGGGTCGTCCGGGGTTTGCTGCGGTTGGCGAGACGCCACCACTACCCGCTTGTGGGCAGATGGCTTGGCTTTTGGACCTACTCCTGAGAAAGTCCATCTCCAGCCTGGCTTAGCATGGCACTAAACTAACAATGGAAACAAAAATCGGCGCAACATGACTTTACTCGGTTTGGCCAAGAATGCTAATGGAAAAATGGTATAAAACTGCATTTATAGGACACACTGGGGAGAAAATAGAGCCGATACCCTGAACAATAATTCAGCAGTGCATCTTACCAAAAAAGTTAAAGTATGTAGTGCTTGGACCATTGCTTTGGTTGAGTTCTGTAATCATTCCTCGTCACACAAAGTCAATCTGGGTAGAGAAGGTGGCTTACCGGCAGCATCACATCAATGTAAATCCTGATTGCTTTATTAGATGGAGCAGAGCTAGCAGGGTAAAGGAAATCAGTTGGGGTTCTTTTAATATTTATAACCCCAACCAGCCAGTGTGACATCACAAACATTTGTTGCTATTTCTGTATGTCATGATGTGTAAATAAGCTTCCAAAATGGAAAGGTTATTATGACATGATTGTGAGATTTCATGGCTTGCTACCCATGGCTTTTAAATCATAAGTGAACTTCATGGGTGGTGGTGGCGGTGGGCTGTGTATGCTAACCACACAGGTCTATTCATGAAGCTGTAATTGACTGTCAAGTAGCGAGGAAACAACTGTGTTACGGGCAGGGCTCCAGCCGCTTTCTGTGGAATCAATGTCAATTAGGTTTAAATACACAGACCCATCACTAAAATGCAAATAAGGACAAACAAAACAATAGCAAAGTAATTGACATGGTAATGAATCCTTAGTCTGAACTAGCCTTTGGACAGTCATCAGACCAGTGCTGGGATAGAAATATCTTTTATGTGGGCAATAACGCTAGGACTATTTACAGTGTCATACAGAAATATACTGTGCCTTGTGCATTGGTTATGGTAGTGGAAAATTGTCATATTGCAGTACGGTTGCACAATAAACAAGGTGATGCATTACTTCTTCTGCTCAATTACACATCGTAAATTTGATGTACCACAATAATGAAACTTACAAAGGCACAGAGAAACTCCTGCCTTTCCTTGAGAAAAAGTTAGAACCAAAAATAGATGACAAATAGTTTCAAAATACTCTTAAAGTCTGGAATAAAGTCAGTAGGGATCTTAAGATTCATAATGGACTGCTGGTATTGAGACTAATAAAAGCAGATCCCAACTTCATCCTACACAAAGAGGAAGGCACCTTTAAAATCCGTAATCAGAAAGGTTTAGTGTATTTGGACAGTTTATCGACCACGATTTGAATCATTACAGTGAGAATATGATTAGCCGCATTTTTTTTTTTTTTTTTTTTTTTTAGATATTTACAAGTCAGATGTTACATTAAGAATAGTGATATAAAAAAGACAACCATTACAGATCTTCACCCTTTGACACAGGTCAAAAATTATACATTGTGGGGGTGTTAAGCATCAGATTTGAGTGATATATAATATCCTGCAAGGTGATAATAAATCAGAAGAATTGAGAGAAAAAATAAGATGGTGAGAAGAACTCAACTTAAAGGGAAATTCTGGTTTATTTCAACCCATCTCCTATCTTCCTAAATTTGTTTCAAGTGACTAGTGACATAGAAATAAGAGTTAGCATGTTAGCCGTTAGCCTAGATACAGCCGTAGCGTCAGACCTGTTAAAACTTAATTGAACGGGCATCCTTTCAAGTGCAAAGTTAGTCCACTAAACAAGCTTTTTCTTCCGCCTCATATCGTTAGGATAAATGTCAGAGAACATATAGAAAACGACATGTAAACGTGTTGTCTTACCTTACCGGTGTGGTGCCATGTTTGTTGTTTACCATTTAGCTAAGGCTGCAACCGGTCCCATTCCTTGCAACAGAGGTATTCCTCTTCTGTGGGCACTGGGGTACAGCATTCACAGGTAACGTTACACCACCGAGCTCCAGAGCTAAATCCTTCCAGCAGCCATTCCTCCTCTCTTGTCCTCTAATGTTACTTGTTGTGCCTCTCTCTCTCTCCTCCTCTGTTCTTCAATTTCACGAAGCTCTTCGTCAGTGTATTCTGGCTCAAATAAATAAGGGCGGCCATCGCCTCTTGATGTGGAAAGCCTATATACTAACATTCCACATTTAGGTGGTCTTCAGAGTTACCTTACCGTGTGTTTACCGTTTACCTGTACTTCCCAAAGCGCAGCCGAAATATTGCGAGAACAAGCAGCGATCTCATACCGTGCCTGAAATCTCGCGAGAACAAGCCGCAGCAGCTGCAAGGCAGAACCGGACAGTAGCCTGAAAAGTTCATTCATTTATTTTATGAAAGATTTATAGAATAATGGCTGACTTTTTGCAGACTTCGACTTTGTGGAGGAGGAATTTGATTTTGCAGAGTTTTATGGCTGCCCTTATTCATTTGAGCCAGAATACACTGACGAAGAGCTTCGTGAAATTGAAGAACGGAGGAGGAGAGAGAGAGAGAGGCGCAACAGGTAGAGGACGAGAGAGGAGGAATGGCTGCTGGAAGGCTTTAGCTCTGGAGATTGGTGGTTTTACGTTACCTGTGAATGCTGTACCCCAATGCCCACAGAAGAGGAATGCCTCTGTTGCACAGTGGTAGAGGGTCATGCGAGGATGTGAATGAAGCAATATTACATCAATTGGCCAAAGGGGGGGGGGCTATAGCAACCGATTGAAATTGCAAACTTTGAATGGGCATATCTCATGCCCCGTATGTCATAGAAACATGAAACTTTGCACAGAGATGCCTCTCCTCATGAGGAACAAGAACCCATAACTACCGGTTGTATAGATTTTCTGCCATTTTGAATTTTTTGAAAAACACTTAAAATCGACCTCCTCCTAGGAAGTTTGACTGATCTGCATGAAACTTGGTGAACATAATCTAGGGACCAATATCTAAAGTTCCCTCTTGGCAAAAGTTGGAAAACTTACTAAAACTGAGCTTCTATAAGGCAATGAATATTGCGGAGGGCGTGGCTCATCACATAAAGGTGTATAACATCTCAAGGGTTTCACTGATCACCACGCAACTTTGTAGACATATGACCACACATAATCTGAGGGGACCCCTCCATTATTGACCCCATCAAACAAAATGGGGGCGCTAGAGAGCTAGTTTCTTATCTAGGCCTACCACCGAATCGACTTTTACTAAACTTGGTACATATGTAGAACAGGACGCCTCAAGGTGACTGGAGAAATTTAACTCTAATTGGCAACTGGGTGGCGCTACAACAAGAGAAAAATGAACGAAGGCTGGATTCCAACCCCTTGTGGCCGCAACAAGGGCTAGCCGTACCTTTCCCATGTGAACTACCAGTGCACCCCCACATATAAACACTTTAACTGTCTGCCTTTCAACTTGCTGCCTCAACTACTAATGTACAGTTTTAGCCCACTAACTATCCCACTATTGGCAATGGTACTACTGTACTTCCAATAAAGCAATCGTACTATCAAATTCACAAAAACTCTGTCTGAATACATTGCTCTTCTTAATGGGTTCAGCTGACTATTTAATCTGCAATTTCCTATGACCTGTATCCCAAACACACACCATGTGAAACTACACGTGGGCATGTGTGCACTCAATGGGTATGGACTAGTCTAATATCGAATGGGCAAATATAAGTCTATCATCAAAGAAGACAACAGCATCTCAGTTCTGGTGAGAACATGCATGGAAATTCCAGATGAGATATTCTGTAACACCTGTTCAACAAGCCAAACTCCAACAATCAGTAACACCAAACTGTTGAAGAGACTGTGGAGAAAACCATGCCGATTATAGTCACATCGTTTGGTCTTGTCCAGTTTTAGATACTTACTGAAAATATATTTCTAAAGAAATTAAAAATGTTTTAAAAATGGACCTAAAAATTAGTCAAGAGTTCATCCGGTTAGGAAAAATGCCAAAGGGGATACTTGCATTTGAAGATCAATACCTCATTAGAATACTGAGGATAACTGCTCTGAAACTCTTAACAAAAAAACTGTCTCCAGAAACTAAGCCCAAGTGTAGAGAAATTGAGGGGCCATGTGGAACAAGTAAAAAAAAAAAATGGAGCAATTAACGTATTGCTGCTGGATTAATAGATATTGGTAAGAGTCAACAACCAAATAGGGGGAGCATTGTGTTTAATTGCTTTTGGTTTCTTTTTTTCAAATTATTTGTTAATTTAATTTTTGTATTTACTCATTTATCAACAGCATGTTTTCCAAGCAAATTGTTAACCTTATCATTTTGACAATTCATTGATGAATTATGAGTTATTCATGAATTTAATTGTGATTATTCAATGAACTTCTGCCCTCAGTTTTCTAATATGAACTTAGAAGTATACAGGGATTGAATTGCATGGACTTGGGGGTGCAGGGGTTTGGATAGTATATAAATGTTTGTATTTAGACACTTTTTTATCATTTCTGATATAATATCTGATACCTTGTTGAGGGTTTGTGTATGAGTGTTTTTCTTTCATTTATCCTTTATTTGTGTTTTCGTTATTCATTTTGCTTAGTGATTTGTTAGTTATTTACCTTGGTTACATGTCACAGTGCTATTTTCTAAGTTAGAAAAAATATTAAACTATGTTTGTGTTTAAAAAAATTGAAATGAGATTGTAGTATCTTTTAACTATTGTGCGGTTGATTCATCCTGTGGGTTTGCAAGTCATACACTTAGGCTGAGTCTTCCACATCCTCCTCTGTTTTTCTTCTCACCTTTAAAGCTAAGGAGAACAGAATGAGATAGTGTCTTTCTTAAGTGACATCTATTCTTTCATTGTGGGCACACGCTCACTGTTAAGAAATAAATGGTTCTTTTCATTTGGAAAATAATGTGCTGGCGAAATTCCATTTTTAGTCTTGGTTTTTCCAATATAGCAAATGCTTTCCCCTAGTTTCCTCAACTCCAGTCAAGCTCACCTAGAGCTTTTTCTTTTTCTTTTTTTTCTAACTCCAGGGCCTTGTTATGTTCAGTTAGGACTTAAAGGCAGCCATTTGTAAGCCCTTATATTCCACAGGGAACTATCCTCAAAAGCCACTACCTCAAGCTTTTCACATGATTTTGCAATCAAAACCTTGAGAATAAAAAAATGCTGAAGTAGAGATGGCTCTCAGACTGCTGAGATTTGCAGTTTTCCATGTATGTGTGGAATGGTAATTGACAGAAAAGGTAGGTGAGAGGAAATCAGAAGGGAGGGGACCTTTTATTACTGTCACAGGTGTAGGTTTGTACGCCTGCCGCTGAGTCTGAACAGTGAGTCTGTGATTGGGACAGTTCAGAGCAGGGAATAGACGAGATTCCAGAGCATGTGGATGGACTGCCTGTCTGTCATAGCATCTGTACTGTACATAGTGATTCTCTGATTAGGGCATATCAACTAAAATGCAGGATTTAGAGGGCTGTGACAAAGACTATATATCATACACAGCTGATGGTACTTTTTATGTAGTTTGTACATTTTTCTGTTTCTTGGTATACAAAGAGGCAAATATATGCTGTTTCAAAACCAATTGTAATTTAACGTCTTCATATCTGTGCTGCTATTTACTTCTTTATGCCACTAAGAATCAATGCAACATGGCAGCCTTAACCACTTAACAGACCTCTAAGCTATAACAACAAGAGCTATCATCATGATCTTTAATTATTCAATCTAATAAAACTGGGAATAAATTTACTACCACATTTTGTTTTTCTAATGATTCCACATCCCTACACTAACATACCTCTCATTTTACCCTTGGTTATATTAAAAGCATAGTTGTTGACGCTGCATATTTACCTCCCAAAAACTCCTCTAAAAACATCCTCCCCCTGTTCTCTCTGTGAAGTAGCATCAAAGGGAAAATCACTGTAACTAGTCCATACCCATTGAGTGCACAGTTGCCCACGTGTAGTTTCACATGGTGTGTGTTTGGGATACAGGTCATAGGAACTGCAGATTAAATAGTCAACTGAACCCATTAAGAAGAGCAATGTATTCAGACAGAGTTTTTGTGAATTTGATAGTACAATTGTTCAGCTACAGCTGATGTCCGTTTGAGGTGGATACATATATCAAAGCGCGTGTGCAGTAACTCATAGGGTGAATGCATACAATTCAATTAAAAGCGACTTTGTAAAAGAATATAATAATAGTGTAATTTTTGGAAAAAGTAGCTTTGTCACCTTCTACCTATGCTAATCCTCAATGCCTATGTGCAGTTTCACATAGATTGACCATGTCAGTGAGTAGAAAAACGTGGGACAGACAGAATGACACACTGACAGTTTCCGTGATTATTTACAGCATACCATACCATGACTTAGTCATACCAAAAATTAGAAGAAAAGCAACATTCAGCCACAGGGGGAGCCACAGCGATCGGTCGCATTTTAGCCATTTTTAAGCATTTTTCTGTTGTTATAGCGCCACCCAGTTGCCAATTAGAGTTACATTTCTCCAGTCACCTTGAGGCGTCCTGTTCTACATATGTACCAAGTTTAGTAAAAAACAATATGGCGGTTAGGCCTAGATAAGAAATTAGCTCTCTAGCATCCCCATTCTGTTTGATGGGGTCAATAATGGAGGGGTCCCCTCAGATTATGTGTGGTCATATGCCTACAAAGTTGCGTGGTGATCAGTGAAACCCTTGAGATGTTATACACCTTTATGTGATGAGCCACGCCCTCCGCAATATTCATTGCCTTATAGAAGCTCAGTTTTAGTAAGTTTTCCAACTTTTGCCAAGAGGGAACTTTAGATATTGGTCCCTAGATTATGTTCACCAAGTTTCATGCAGATTGGTCAAACTTCCTAGGAAGAGGTCGATTTTAAGTGTTTTTCAAAAAATTCAAAA
Source organism: Epinephelus lanceolatus (assembly GCF_041903045.1). Lineage (NCBI taxonomy): Eukaryota > Metazoa > Chordata > Actinopteri > Perciformes > Serranidae > Epinephelus > Epinephelus lanceolatus. The sequence continues at coordinate 27,907,614 of NC_135743.1, forward strand.
TGGCGGAAAATCTATATAACCGGAAGTTATGGGTTCTTGAGGCAAATTTGTTCCTTACGAGGAGAGGCATCTCTGTGCAAAGCTTCATGTCTCTACGACATACGGGGTTTGCAATTTCAATTTCAATCGGTTGCTATAGCGCCCCCCTTTGGCCAACTGATGTAATATTGCTTCATTCGCATCCTCCTATGACCCTCTACCACTGTGCCAAATTTCACATGGATTGACCAAGTCAGTGAGGAGAAAAACGTGGAACAGACACACAGACGCACCCACAGACAGAGTTTTCATCATTATATAGTAAGATGAAACTTTTAAGGCTTCTAAAAAGAATAATATATACAACAAATAACATGAAAAAAGATACCTTCTCAGTAAGAGGGATTCCACTGCACGCTCTCTCATCGTCTCTTCTCTAACAGCTTAATACCAGATAAAGGGAAATAAGAGTTAATACACTTTGGCAACAAGATGAGCAGATGGTCTATTCATTAGGAATTCTAATAACTTAGTTATAATAAATTAAATATTTACCTTTTAGGAGGGCTCTAACGTTCTGCTGTTTCCTCTCTTCTCTTTAGAGAAATTGAAATGCAGGCAGAGGGGGAAAATTTAATAAACAATTTCAACACCAGATAAACAGATGGACTAAACACAGTGACAGGGGGCAATCATTCAAGCTTCAACACTACACAACCCACACTGTTTCCATGCTCACATAACACATATACTGTACATATATAGGGGATACTCCAAAGATACTCCAATGTAAAAGCACTTATTGTCATACAGTACAGGCCAAAAGTTTGGACACACCTTCTCATTCAATGTGTTTTGTTTATTTTCATGACTATTTACATTGTAGATTCTCACTGAAGGCATCAAAACTATGAATGAACACATGTGGAGTTATGTACTTAACAAAAAAAGGTGAAATAACTGAAAACATGTTTTATATTCTAGTTTCTTCAAAATAGCCACCCTTTGCTCTGATTACTGCTTTGCACACTCTTGGCATTCTCTCCATGAGCTTCAAGAGGTAGTCACCTGAAATGGTTTCCACTTCACAGGTGTGCCTTATCAGGGTTAATTAGTGGAATTTCTTGCTTTATCAATGGGGTTGGGACCATCAGTTGTGTTGTGCAGAAGTCAGGTTAATACACAGCCGACAGCCCTATTGGACAACTGTTAAAATTCATATTATGGCAAGAACCAATCAGCTAACTAAAGAAAAACGAGTGGCCATCATTACTTTAAGAAATGAAGGTCAGTCAGTCCGGAAAATTGCAAAAACTTTAAATGTGTCCCCAAGTGGAGTCGCAAAAACCATCAAGCGCTACAACGAAACTGGCACACATGAGGCCCGACCCAGGAAAGGAAGACCAAGAGTCACCTCTGCTTCTGAGGATAAGTTCATCCGAGTCACCAGCCTCAGAAATCACAGGTTAACAGCAGCTCAGATCAGAGACCAGATGAATGCCACACAGAGTTCTAGCAGCAGACCCATCTCTAGAACAACTGTTAAGAGGAGACTGCGCGAATCAGGCCTTCATGGTCAAATAGCTGCTAGGAAACCACTGCTAAGGAGAGGCAACAAGCAGAAGAGATTTGTTTGGGCCAAGAAACACAAGGAATGGACATTAGACCAGTGGAAATCTGTGCTTTGGTCTGATGAGTCCAAATTTGAGATCTTTGGTTCCAACCGCCGTGTCTTTGTGAGACGCAGAAAAGGTGAACGGATGGATTCCACATGCCTGGTTCCCACTGTGAAGCATGGAGGAGGAGGTGTGATGGTGTGGGGGTGTTTTGCTGGTGACACTGTTGGGGATTTATTCAAAATTGAAGGCACACTGAACCAGCATGGCTACCACAGCATCCTGCAGCGACATGCCATCCCATCCGGTTTGCGTTTAGTTGGACGATCATTTATTTTTCAACAGGACAATGACCCCAAACACACCTCCAGGCTGTGTAAGGGCTATTTGACCAAGAAGGAGAGTGATGGAGTGCTGCGGCAGATGACCTGGCCTCCACAGTCACCGGACCTGAACCCAATCGAGATGGTTTGGGGTGAGCTGGACCGCAGAGTGAAGGCAAAGGGGCCAACAAGTGCTAAACACCTCTGGGAACTCCTTCAAGACTGTTGGAAAACCATTTCAGGTGACTACCTCTTGAAGCTCATGGAGAGAATGCCAAGAGTGTGCAAAGCAGTAATCAGAGCAAAGGGTGGCTATTTTGAAGAAACTAGAATATAAAACATGTTTTCAGTTATTTCACCTTTTTTTGTTAAGTACATAACTCCACATGTGTTCATTCATAGTTTTGATGCCTTCAGTGAGAATCTACAATGTAAATAGTCATGAAAATAAAGAAAACGCATTGAATGAGAAGGTGTGTCCAAACTTTTGGCCTGTACTGTATATCCCTGAAAACTTTATGTCCAAATTAAACTCAAGGGTCTAACTATCAAAAGTAGTTACTATTATATATATAAACTAGGTCTACAGCTTGGTAGCCTCGCCATACAGAAGTTAGAGTAAAAAGTCTACGCAATATACACATCAGTTCTGTTTTTCTGATGTGGTCGAAACATTTCTGAAGAGCACAGCACAGACCATGATTGCCCACACAAGTGCACGTTTGTAGGTGTCAGCCAACTCACAAGCATGTGTGTGTACTTATCTGTATTTTGTACAGATGTGTTGTCTGCAGCCTTGTGAAATTGCTTGTGTAGCTGCTCATCTGTTAGTGTTTGAGTGTCTGTGTCTACGTGTGTGTGTGTCTGTGAGAGGAAGAGAGGGAGGAGAGGGAGAGACAGAGTGTTGTGTATGTAGGTGTAAAGCAAAGGTGAGCCGAGGAATTGCAGAGGACTTGCAAGTCTTGCATGGCAATGAGAAAATGGACACTAATTCTTTCATTTGATGTTCTGTAATTATGGTGTCCATAGCCCAGTCTGGCAAACTAGCTAGATTTATGTTCTCCTTTGCTGTGTGTGTGTGTGTGTGTGTGTGTGTGTGTGTGTGTGTGTAACAGAGGAAAAAAAGAAGAGATAAGATTGAGAGCAGTGATCAGGGAGGGGAGGGAGGCAGAGCAAGCAAGAACAAGAAATTTAAAGAGTGTTATAAAACAGAGTCTCCTGTCTTAAATCACAGGCCTTGCCCCAGTGGAGGTAGGCTGTGATTACTATGATGTAAGGTGTTGGCTGAATACATTTACATCTTCTCAATGACAAATTCACCTTGCTGGAGATCAAGCCATCGAGATTTTTGTGTTAAGAGGCATTGTATGTACAGTACATCCATTTTCATTGTCTTATTGCTGAAGTCGTTCCTGCTCAGGTGATGACATGTTTGCCCATGGAGCATATCAGAAACACTGACAGGCTTAATCAATGGCTTAGATACCTTAACCAGTTATATCAAACCATTCATCTCGGTCATTTTATCTATATCCCCAAGGATGGAAAAAAGGCCACTTAGATGTTTTAATCATCAATGTTCTTTTTTTCCCCCAACTTTGCAGGCCATCAGCAAATCATTCAGAAACCACATGGGATCTGAATCAGTAATGTCACTTTGCTAATGGCGTTTAGTTGTATTGATTTTCTATTTAAGGAAAAAAAAGGAAAGAAAAAAACATGATGTATCAGTTTGACAGTGGTATTGACCATCTTTTCTGTATTGATACAAAAAAAAGGTTTGGACTGGATTGGACACATGGCTAATGGCAACTTTTGACTGACAGAAAATAATCATAATAATACATAGCTAAAATCCGAGAAAAAAAGACTGCCTCCATTTTGGGCTTTACTAAAAGCTGGTCCCAGATTTTGTTTGGGTCACATAGTTGACTTGAGTGTCAGGGTCCTTCTAATTCAGCGGCCTGTGAGGGTGTCTCTTCACACACAGTTTCCCACACAGTGTGGGCAGCAGCTCTGGGTCTTTACAGAACAGTAGCTACAGTAACAAGCTCAGCTAGCTCCAGGTGTGTGGCCTCACTGCAGGCATTATCCTGATGTTTCCTGTAATTTGGCATTATTTATAAGAGAAGACTTTAATTTTTCAGGGTGGAGGTTTACCTCAGAAAAATCCTCATACAACAAATGTAGAATAAACTGCACTGTAGAAATGTTTTTCATTAGGGATGCACTGATTTATCGGCTGAACATCAGTATCGGCCAGTATTCGCTTTGTGACTTACATCGGCCTATCCGCAAATACGACGACATTTATCGATGGCAGTGGCCAATGTTTTTCTGTTGTGTCATATCAGTTTTGCGCAGACTAAAGGCCCATTTATGCTCCCTTTACTTATGAAAATGTATACGTCCCTTTCAAACAATGTTACTGTCACTGCCCACATACTTCCATGCGTCCTTTATGTTGGAATGGATGTTAACCAATATATCCACCAGGAGGCAGCCCAGCGTCAAAAGTTTATGACAACAACAAACTCAAAAACAAACATGGCAACTGTGGAGGAGACATTGATAATGTACCTCTTGCATAAAAGACAAAGTCTCTAGTACTGCCGATGGGAGAAATTGACGACAAGTGTCATTTCCACTAATTTAGGATGTCCGCCAGGGCATTCGATAACCGCCATTGTTATTTCTTCTTCGTGTCTCACTAGAGCTACATATCGGGTAGTGACAGCAACACTGCCCCCACGGTTTCCGGTGGTACTGCTCCGTTTGGCCTGTATTCGTAAGCTTTATGGAAACATGCAGAAATACGGACAAAATGAACGCGGAGCATGGACAGAAGGCTCCGTCTGTATCCTTATCTGTATTTAACGTTGAGCATAAATGGGCCTTAAGGGGCCGTACACATGCCGTGTTTTTTGCACGCTCAAATTTGTTGTTGCTCAAATGCCACAGCGTGCCTTCCTTCATAATTATCAGTCTGTGGCAAAAATGGAAACGTTGATCATTTTGGTGCAGGGCTGCCAGAGCTTTACATCTGTCCCACAGACAATAGGCCATCACACAATAGGCCTACACACTTTTAAACAGCGCCTGGAAGTAGATCAGCTCTGCACTCAGGATTTCAGGTGAATAGGCTACGATACAGTACTTGTCAAGGTTGCTTAGCAACCTCAGACACAACCTACAGCTGCGCTCTTGAAAGCTGGCTCAAAAAAGACATAAAAGTAGCGCCTAGCATCAGACCTCATGTTTTCCAGGTGGTTAAAGACGCGGCTTGTGTACCGCCCCTTAAAAGCGGGGCTCGCAACAAACAGCCGTAAATAAGTAAATTAATGAGCAGGTACAACAACATTACAATGACTGGCAAATGGACTCTGTGATCTCACCATTGTGTGACAAGATGGTTAGTAGCAGTCGGTCTTCCATCCTCCCAGGAACAATAAAGAAAGTGTTTAGATGAGTAGAGATCCAGAGATCCTTTGGGACAAGAGGATTTAGTAAACTCACTATAGACGTTGTGTAAATCGTATATATAGACATTGTGAAAATCAAATCTGTGGTAAAATCAGCAGGAGGATTGCTAGTTAGCATTAACTGTTAGCAGCCGGTGGCCACAAAAAATAGCTGACAGAGGATGCACTGAGTTACATTATGATGTGTTAAAGCTCTATTCAGTAAAAATGAGTGTTAGGCAAAAGTAAATCATGACAATCTAATGATGTGTTCAATGTAATCTTGTAAAATGGAGTTTTTGGCAAGACACGTAATAGATACTACAAAGGGAATTATGATTTATAGAGCAGTGGCTCCCAACCGGTCCAGCCACAGGGTCCAGATTTCTCCATAGTATATAATAATGAATATATTATTATATACTCCTTCATACTTGTGTTTGGCCATGTCATCAAGCTAGTTTGCTGTCTCTGTTAAGTAGCTGCCCATTAGTCACTAACTTTACAGGAAAGAAAAGGCATGTCAAAATAAAAGCTCTGTGCCAGAAATTCACCGTACTGTAAAATAAAGTGTGTTTTTTTACAAACTACAAACACATTTTTGAGTCACTTGCGGTCCATTCAGAGGGGACCCGTGACCCACTTTTGGACTGCAACCCACCAGTTGGGAATCTCTGATACAGAGTAAAGGGCTTCTGAAGCAGTATTTTTTTAAGATGTTTTTAGATGTGAAAGGTTATATTACAAGTTGTTTCATAAATTTCTAGAAGTGAATTTAAGAAATAAAAATCTAGTGTAATGAAGAGCCTATTAAGGGAGTTCAGTTATGTTTTATTGTGTAGATTTTTTTGTTTCCCTGGCACAAAAGAGGAAATAAATAACAACAAAAACAAAATAAACACATTGGTATTGGCTGTTAGCCAAATTGTAATTTTAAACATCAGTATTGGTATAGACCCAGAATTTCCAAATCGGTGCATCCCCATTTTTCATAAATATTGGCAAAACTAACCTATCTTCATTCACTAAAAAGGTGTGTTCTTCATGATATTTAGTCACCTGTATTTTGCACTCAATTTATAACCCTCCAACAATACATCACTTCTGAGTTTCTATACTGCAATGATTTAGTTTCCTTTTCAGTGTTTCATGACATCCATTAAGCTCACTGTGGTTGATGTTACTATGGTAAAAAATAACAATCGTAAAAGCTGTCCTTTGGTGTCCTTAATTACTGGGGGATATAACGGCCTGTTTGTTGATATTGTAACCTACCTCCCTCATGACCTGTGAGACTTTTAACCCTTTTAAAAATGATTTATTGCAGATACGCATTCTTTTTAATTATCCCTGCAGCTAGGTGTCCAACAGATTTGTAAAGCCATTACTGAAAATCAATACTCAGCTTTTAGGTGATGAATTAATTAATGAAGTGCGAAGTTTACCCTGAGTGAGGGCCCATTGATGAAGAGAGAAAAAGACACAGAGATAGAGAGGGAGAAAGAAAGAAGTAGATGTGGTTGAGGTGACTCCTAATGATTCCATATCAGTTGGTTTGGAGCATTTTAGCACTCCGTTAATTGCACTTAATTTGTGTTTTGATTGAAATAATTTGAGGGCAGGGCTGGGAAACAAACATTTCTCCGCTGGAGACGGGTGAGTAATTTCCCCCTCATGCCTTTGGCAGCCAATCTCCCAGACTGGCTAAATGGATCATTATCGCAGGGCCAATTCAACCGAAAGAATTTAGTCTTTGAAGCTCGACTGATTCTTTTTTCCACCCTTTGTTTTCTTCATTTTGATCTACGTGCTTTGCTTATGCAGTTTCTCCAAACCTTAAGCCCCAATCTCAACAGTCCTTTGACAATCTGGGAATGAATTCCACCTATTTCATACACTCTCACATTTCTATTAAACAAAAACTTTTATGTGTGTGTATCAGTCTACATGTTGGAGCAGGACAGAAGTGAAAAGAGAAGCAGGATGAGAGCCAGTGGAATTCAGTGTGCACCTGTGGGACAGAGAAAAAGACCAATTGAGAAATGTTTGTGACCTGAAGCATGTTCTACATACAACTAGATATATATTTTTTAACCTATGCAAAACATTTTGCAAAATGTCTCATTCCATGCCATGTCTAAATTAAACAGCCCTGCGGCTGAAATGACTACTTTTCGCAGAGTGCACTACCTTGCAACTAATAGTCCCCATTATTCATGGCCCTACAGCAGAGGTCACTGCCATGGGGTTTACTCCTTTTTTTTTTTTTTTACCTCTCTAAATTGGAAGTCAAGAGAAAATGAATCGAGACACCCACACATAGAATGAGCTATAGGTTTGACTTTGACTTGTCCTCAAACCGCAAAGTGAAAAAATAGTTTCATATATGTCATGTATGTGGACTGTTGGAGATTGTGCTGGAGGTCAGTACGGGTGTTAATGTCACAAGGAATTTGATTTGAAATATAAGGATGTTGCTTTTTTTTTTTTATCATTTCTTGTTTTCTTTTTTTTTTAACCCAGATTGATTTTTTTTTCTTCTTGTCAAAGAAGATTATATGTCATACATTTAATTTCAAGAAAAACAACGATCCCTTGCACATCATAATAATTTCCTTGGCTAGACATTAAATGATAAGCACAGCTTTTTTGTAATACTGTGAATTACAGTCAAAATTTACCGCTGTATAACTCTGTGCTCTCTGGTTTTTTATCAGGTAGGGGAAGGATAAAACACTAAGCTCATGGACATTTGCACGGATACTCTGCATTCTTTTAGTAATGGTATTCAAAATGTCTTTATTATGGAATTTTTAGTTCTGACTATGCCATCTAATTGATTGGCAGTAACAATTATAAAACCAGATGGAATGAATTAGCAATTTAAATAATGACTGCAGAAACTAAAATTGATTATTCAGTACATAAATATTTGTGGAAATGTACACCATATATAGGAAAGGCTGTTAAGAGTCTTACTTTCCCAAACTATAAAGTTTATTAGTAGATAAGACATGCTTTTGCCCCAGTGTTCACTCTGTCTTAAATCTGATATTTCTGAGGTCCCCAGGAAAAAGCGTTATGAAGAAATTATTCACCTCAAGCAATAAACTGACCACCCAATCCAGCATGAGTCTTCAATTTTCCACAACTGCCAAGAGCAAGTTATTTCTGATAACACAGACATCTGATAAATTGGTGATTTTAACAACCAGCGGTTGAATTAAGGTGATGGGTTGAAGCCTGGAACGGTTTGTCACCTTGCGAGTTCAAGGTCTGGCTTTTGAAAATGGAGACATTTTGCCATAAGATTGAAAAATCCTCTTTAGCTTATGTTCACTTTGTTGGGCATGACCTTTTCATCTTCCAGGCAGGAATATTACGTTATCATAGAGAGATACAGAGTAAATTGGCTGACTCTCTGCTACATGTAAACACAACTGAAAAATTACAGTTTTTGTGAAGAGGAGTCACACTACTGTTATATCACTGTTGTGTTTTATGACATGGTGCATATTATCGTCAAACATACAGAGGCAAATATAATCTCAACAACATGTCAGCAGGCTCCACAAAACTGGTAGATTGTACGCATTATTGCTTATAGGATATTGGATTTTAAATCAATGGAATTGAGATTTAAAACTATAGGGTCCTTCATCTTGTATTCAATTATACCCATCCACACACATTACTAACATACATAACAATGCCAAGAAATAAATAAAAAATCATAGACCTTCAGATACAAAATGCATTGCTCATACCAAACTATCGAGCATCAATTAGAATCCCATCCACATTTCCTGCCTTCTATATTATCCACATTTGCCTTTTTCATTATTTTTCTAATTACAGGCGAATGGTGGAGTCTGATAGGATTTTATGTCTTTCAGTAGCTCCATTGTCTGTCAGGCAAGATGGATTCCCCCTTGGGGTGAGCAATATATCAGCTTTGCAAGTCCATATATTGTCTTAAGCATGAGGTAATGTAGCAGTGATCCACCCAGGTACTCTCTGATATCACCATGTTAATTTATGGGGCATTCAGACATTGCAGTAGGGTATTTCCTGTTTATAGGCCTCCGGTCCACTTAGTATTTTATGTTTCCTTTTTTAGGTAGTTAAGGTTCTGTGTTTACACAAATCAGATGACTTCACTTCATACAGTAATATAGATTATTGTTATTTTGTGAGGATGGTTGCATGCCAGATAAGAAAAACAGTGCACATTAAAGTACCATTTTATGTTGTCATTATGATCAGCTGCAGTGTTTTCAGTTCATAGACAAGGGGATTTTTTCTTGCAGACACTACACATGTAAACAACCTTTAACACAATACGATTAGACAACAGTAACCCCATTATAAAGTATGAGATTCTTGAAATTGTATTTTTTCCAATTCATGTGTTATGGGCCGCAGTGTGAAAGGGCCTTTTTAGGTTCAACCACTGCGTATTTCACGCTTATATACTTCTTTTCACGGGACCATGATTTGACAATATCCTGCCTCCACTCACCACAGAGAGATTTAAAGACTTGAATGAATAAGTTGAGGAAGGGAATGTGCTCTCGAATAAAATCTGTCACAAATCAAATTAGAAAGATTAATGCTGAGAGGTGTGAAGTGTACCATAAAATGTCAGAGAGTGCGAGACCTACATTTAAAGTGGGATGTCTTTCACTGGAATACATCTTTTCTGGACTTTGTGGTGAGATACTGTAATTTCAAGGTATTGTAAGTCAGCACAGGCGAGGGGGCTATTAAAGTTCACGAAGCAAAGGTTCACTGAGAGTGAGTTTTACTGTTCAATTACAAAATAGTAAAATCTTTATAATTCTTTCTTAAAACATGCTGAATACAATTTAATGACATTTTCTGACACATCATTGCAGTGTCACTGCCATTTTGACAGCTGCTTCTGTGCTTTCAATTGTGATTGAGATTTTCAAATAGGATTTTCAAATTTGCGAACTGTGTTTGATAAAGCGAGATAGAGAGGCAGAGATACCTCGTTCTTGTCAGAATTGGTAAGTCTAGCTTGGTTCATCTCCAATTGTCACTCACTTTGTGTGGAACAAGAAAAACTGAAATAATGTATGTAAATAGAATAAGTTAAATGAATGTTTTGATTTGCATGGTACATTGAGGCAGCATCCCTTTCTCAAGTATTTTGCAATGTTATAATTGATGTAGTACTTATATAAATATATATTATATATAGGTATGCAAAAAGCTGCTTTCCCTTGGATATTTTTTTTACAAGCACTCTGGCTATAGTGTGCTTAGTTAAGAGAAGCTTTTCACTTAATCAAAGTTTAAACTGAACAAATTTATGTCATTTATATCCTTTAACAACTGTTCTTATGCTATGAAAATGCACGCTCAACAGATTGTATGATACTCTACAAACTACCACCCCACGAACGACGTTCGTACTTGATGAAAAAGTTGTACTTAATGTTGAGTTACGTACGTTAGGTTTAGGCAAGTAAAGTTACCGTGGTTAGATTTTGGAAAGTAATTTGGGAATGATGCCCATCCATCCATTTTCAACCGTTTGCAGCAGCATGAGCAAAATATTCCAGACTCCCCAGCAATGCTTTCCAGCTCCTTGTAGGGGATCCCAAGGCGTTCCCAGGCCAGATGAAATATGTAATCCCTCCAGCATGTTTTGGGTCTGCCCTTGAGCCTCCTGCCAGTTGGAGGTGCCACCTCCAATGGGAGGCGCCCAGGAGGCATCCTGATCAGATGCCCAAACCACCTCAACTGACCCCTTTTGTTGAGCGGGAGCAGCGGCTCTACTCCGAGTTCCCTCCGGATGTCCGAGCTCCTTACCCTATATCTGAGGCTGAGCCCAGCCAACCTTCAGAGGAAATTTATTTCATCCGCTTATATCCGCTATCTCATTCTTTTGGTCATTACCCATAGCTCATGACCATAGGACAGAGAGTTGGGATGTAGATGGACCAGTAAATCGAAAGCTTTGCCTTCTGGCTCAGTGGTCCCGCACCGTCCGCACCGTGCCAAACTGCCGATCCACCTCACGCTCCATTCTACCCCTCCAAGAATCGCCACCTTAACATGGTGGAGGGGTTTGCGTGTCGTCGTTAGCCCCTGATAGGGTTTCCCAAGGCAAATGGAGCCTGTTCAGGCACAGCCTGAATGAATGACATGGAGCCACCACCCTGTGGGCCCATCACCCGCAGGGAATGGCATCAGGGTCGGGTGCATTGTGTGCCGTGTGCAGGCAGAGGCAGGGACCCGGGCGTGCTGACCCCTGGAGTCGCAGACTGGCTCCCGGGATGGGAATGATGTATCTTAAAAATAACTCAAAGTCTACTCAAAGTTCACAGGCGCCCTGGAGAAAGTCTTGCGTTTTGTAATCCATCCACCACACCGACCTACCTTATTATGGGGACTGCTTTTGTCTTCACTGCCATCATGTGATTGTAGCCTTCCTAAATAGGTGGGCTGTACAATAATTACTGGTTTCTGATTACATAGCATATGTACGAATATTGGTGCATTACTTTTTAGAGTGAAACATAAAACAGTGCATAAGAACAGCATGATTTTGGGACTCAGTTTAATAATAAAAATATATTTTGTCACATGAGGACTATTTTAGTACTAACATGTGTCAAACTATATTACCTTTGCCAGTCAATTTTTTTTCTCCCCTGTTTGTTTTTGTTCTTTTTTAAATTAATTTATTTGTGTTTTCCTGTTTTAAGTCATGGATATATAAAACATTATGGATAACAGCCATAGTCTGGCATATTTGCCTCCCCTCCATGCAATCCTATTTGTACCTTGATCTTATTATATCATCTCCAGCACTGATACCATTAATATGTGGAATCCCTCAATGAGCTAGGCGATATATTTGCATGTAGTAATTTCCTGTCTAACAAACCTTTTAAAAACAGACATCACCTCAAGGGGTAAGAAAGGACAAAAGGTAAAGTGGAAGAGGAGAGGGTGGATGGATAGATGAATAGATAGATATATAGATGGATATGGATAGATAGGAAGATAGATAGATTGACCTTGAGAGATCAGTCCCAGGGTTATTCTGTATGACTTTTAATATCAGCTCTGATTCTAATATATATTTATGAAGTCTCCTGACATCCTAGTTACCGCAGCAGCAGGTGTTCGGTCGATGTAGTATACAGCCTGGGTCTCAGACAAACACACGCACAATGGAACACTGGGATGAAGCCTTGCTTATTACTTCAGGACACACACACACACACACACACACACACACACACACACACACACTCATAGACACACACACTTGTTTCTCAAGCAAGCATTTCCTGGAGGTTGACGAGCTTCACTTTTAGTGCTTCCAAGGTCAAAAACAACTCTATGTCTCATTACAATCTACAGGTGCTTGTGGAATCCCAATGGCTAGCGTGTGTGTGTGTTTGTTGTTATGTGCAGTATGTGTGTGTGTTGTGTGTGTGTGTGTTCATGTTTGTGTGTTGGAATGGAAATGAGCCCTCCGAGGATGGCTAAAGGGCTCTCTCACAAGATAGATAGGATCTTAACAAGCATGAGAGCAGAAGGGAAGTGTGTGAGTGTTTGTGTGTATGTGTGTGTGTGTGTGTGTGTGTGTTTGTGTTTGTCCTCTGGCTACAACATTTTTCACATTTCTATTGCATCAAATCACAAAGACGATTCCCTTGATTTTCTGACTTGTGGCATGGCCGGTGGTGAGCTGAGAAAGCTCATCGATCAAATATTTACCGGTATATATCCTGGCTCAAATCACAGCAGCTGTTATTTATGTTGACGGTGAAAGTACAGAACCTGTATTTTAGACAGACAGTGTCACCTTAAGGAATACTGCTGCCGTTATTTTATGGTTTTATTATCACAAGTTCCATAAAAACCAAAAATAGATTTAAATAACATCTGAATTTATCTAAATGTATCCTTGTAGTTTGGCTTGCAAAGCCAAAATATTAAGAGTCGTTTTCATTAAAACAAAAATTTGTTTGCTTTATGTCCATTTACGCTTACATTGCCTTAGCCACTAGGGCATAATGGATATTATTTGGAGTTATACATTGAGTATAATACTGCACAATAATCGTTTATTCTACAGCAACCTAGAAAAGGTATGATTGACCCAAAGGTGATAATTAATGAAATTATTTTTATTAGTGATGCACCCATTTATCGGCTCAACATCAGTATTAGCCAATAGTCGCCTTATTGACTGTTGGCTGACCTTGTTGACTGCCACTGGCCTATCGGCAAAAAAGAAGACATTCACCAATGGCATCGGCCGATGTTTTCTGTTATGTCACATCAATTTTGCACAGGCCAAAAAGCAGGGCTTGAAACTAACAGCCAACGAAGTTAAATTAATGAGCAGGTACAAAAGGAATACAATGACAGTTTAGCTAATGGACAAATGGGCTGTGTCATGATATGGCTAGTAGCATCCAGTCCTGCTGGATAAAAAAAAAAAAAAAAAACGTGTTCAGGATGAACAGAGATCTCCCCAGTAATGCAGTCAGGATGAAAAAATGCAGTACACACATTATCGTTGCATCTGGGGATGCCTATTGTTTCCCTGATAATGCTACATTGTGAAAAACCAATCCATGCTAAAATCAGCAAGAGGAGAGCTAGTTAGCATTAGCTTCACTACTAGCTCACTGAGGTTGCATTGAGTTACATTATGATGCGTTCAAGCTCTATTCAATAAAAATTAGTACTGGACAAAGGTTAATTGTAACATTTCCATGATGTGTTCAATGTAGTCTTGTAAAAATTATATTTTGGAGAGAAACTTTAATAAATACGCTAGTTTGACGGAGAAATTTGTTTTTACAGCAATATAAAATAGATATTAAAGAGGGCATTACAATATTTCATATGCAGTGGAAATATGATTGTATGATTGAATTTGTGCTCATTCAAACATGGCTTAATTACTTTAAAATAGTTCAGTTTCTTTTTTTTAACAATGTAGAGTTCGTTGTTCACCTGGCACAAAAGTGAACAAATAACAACAAAAACAAAATTAACAACAATATAAAAACACGGGTATTGGCTATCAAATTGTTATTTTAAACATACAGGCATGCTATGATATGGATTAATGTTGTAAAAATGTAATTTCCTAATATCACGACAAAAAAAGCCATCTTTCAACAAGCTAGCTGGTGACATCACTGGGTTGGTATGTCTTTGTTTTCTATAGAGCCCGACAGATGGGACACACATTGCATTGCTGGTACCCCCCATTTTTTTGCCGAAAGAACTGGAGTTTGGGATTACTTATACAGATATGCAAAACTAGGAGAGCAGCCACTACAAAAACAAGGAGGTGTAAATTGAGTAAAAGGTTTGGTGTATGGTCTAACGGGAAGCTAACACGATCAACCAGCCTCACGTTATCAGCTGGTTTTGTCACTTAAGATGGAACTCTTCGTTTCCAAAGTTTTACCGAAAAACTGGCAAGACCTTGGTAATGTCTCCATTTAAAGGGTAAACGTCTATTATGTACACACAGAAGAGGATGATGCACAAATGCAAAACCATACTGGCACAACCAGCTATCTAACCCGATACACACGAGAACAAAGAACAAAGTCAAGTGATGCTCAACCCCTACAGTTCTTCTGATGGTGAATCACACAGTTTGTTTTTTTACCGGTGCTTCCTGATGAAGGAAATGCTACATTTGACTCTCTAGGTGTGAATGATGTTGATCATGATCATTATATAAGGTGGCTTGTGAACATTACTGCTGTGTTAGCCTGTTGTTAGGAATGTTAGCTGTGACATAATAACGTTAACATAACATTATAAGCATCTTACGATGTTTTTATGATCCGACAGCCTGACGGAGACAGTAGTAGAGCATTTAGTGAAGTGTTTTGTGTGGTTTGTCAGCTGCAGCAATCTGACACTGAATGTAACATCAGTCAAGTTCAGGCAGATCTTCACTTTCACTTTCGCCGCTGGTGTTCAACTCTTTGGGAAAAGGACTCATCACTATGTTTGGTCTTATTGGCTCAAAAGCATAAGCAGTTGGTTTTAACTTTGTCACTGGCTCTCAAACTCCATCGCATCACCACTTATTAAATTAAAAACTAATTACAGAAGTCTGAAGTACAGTGTTGTACTCAAAGTAAACAACCAACCCGCTGATGTCAGCAGCTAGCTTGTTGTAAGATTGCAGCGCCTGCTGGTGAAAACGGTGAAACACAATCTAGTTTTCTAGCTAATTTAATTGGATATCAAGTTTGATTGTATCATCATATTGTGCCCGAGGTAAAATTGAAAGAAATCACACTCATATTGTTAAGTGTTTAGCTCCACTTTAAAATCGATATATGGTCTATATAGTAATACTTGTATATATTGCAATCGGTATTATGAAGCAGGATCAAAAGAGATGGAAAACCAATGCCATGAAAGAAATTTCTGGTCCCAGAAATTCTTGTTAGGCAACTATACTCCAAGTTTACAGTGTTATATATTTACCCCCCATCCCCTCCTGCCCCCCACTCCCCCCTACGAGAAAAAGAAGAAGGAAAAAAAAAGAAATACACCGGCACATCTCTGGTCTTGAAATGGAACTGCACAACAGGATAGGTATCCCACATTCAATTTTGTCTACTAAAGTGAATTTGCAAGAGGGATGCAGCCAAAACAACTCAGTGCACCCTGATGTTCACTGAAGTGGCACAATACAATGTGGTTGAATGAAATGATGGTGGTGGTGAGGGTGGGGGGGTAGTGGGGAGTAAAGGAGAGCCGATATCCAGGATGTATTCATCCTTCATTTAACAGGCAAACTCTCACCACCTTACAAGAAAGCACGCACATACTATATCATTCGACTTGCATGAAGTGATTTCTACATGCACAGAAAAAAGGGAACTGTATTTTTGGTATTCTGTCTGCTCCACAAATGTCTTGCTACAGTGCTTGTTGAAATTGTGTTATATTTCCCTTGTGCATTAGCTCCATTTCACATTTTTGAGAATTCCACTCGCTGTGTATGTGAGAGAAAATCCTCGCTGGTGGTGAAGTGTGGTGTGATGGCAAAGCATTGGTGGTTCATTGCACAGTGAAATAACAGGGCCAAATGACAGCCCAGATTCCAGTTGGGTGGGATTGTGCAGCTGCTGACGTATTCTCACATTCTATTGCAGATGTATGGACATTCAGTTTCAATGACCGGCTCCTGGGGTCTGGGATTTTCTTTCCCTATTTTAAATGTGTAACACATGCTTTAAGTACACATATGCAGGCTAAAACTTAAGTGGTATTTTACACTGCTTGAAACATTTCATTCGATACATGTTTACCTCTGTGTATCTTTTTCTTACAGACAGTAAAAATAGCACAAACTCTTTTGCACTTTTATAGAGAACCAGTGACATCATTGGCCTTGTGAAGACCTCCCCAGAGGTCAAATAACCTGGGTTGTTTCCACACCAGTTTGTCAGACTAGTTCCAGCCTAGTCTGACAAGCATGAACTGATGAAGCCTCTTGGATAAGAGCGTCTTATAAGACAAAACTAAGTCCAGTTGCGTTCGATTCAATTGCTTTGAGATAAGACCTGGATAAATGAGAATATCCACAGGCATCCAGTAGCTATATGAATTTGTGTGAAGTCCTTCAACCCATACAACCACATACTTCATTTGTTACTACCCTCTAATAGGACCCACAGAGCGATCCCTAAATTAACGCCCCACCAGTGTGGTTAGGTTAGGAGATATATCATCAGGAGGAAAAGCGCCGCAGAGAGTGCATCACAAGGAGTGAAAACTTTGCAGCAATCATTAATCCTGGCATGATTGAAACTTTTTTTCATGTTCCTAAGATGAATTGGAAAAACGCCCCAGGCCTGCAGGAGCTGATGGACAGCTTTCAGTCGGGTGAGTAATATCGTCTGTGTCATCTCTTTGTTTGCTTTTACCGAGTGACCTAGTGTACCTGTCCCAGAGCCAGCTGCAGCTGTTGCTCACCGGTGTATCCCTCCGCGCAAGATGTACTGACCCCCTACAAGTGCCATGCTAACCGCTGTCTCAATATGAAAATGATAGAGAACGGGCATAACTCCCAAATCGTCGGAGTATTCTTTTCACATAATAATGCGGACTCAGCAGATGACTTGTTAACTGTTTATTCCTCCTTACACCGAACATACATGGATGCTTCTCATTGTTTCCAGTAGCACAACAACGGTTACTACATTACCCAGAATAACTTGAGGCTCACACTACTACGGTAGCCTTAGTAGCTCAAAATACACAACAGATTAGATTAGATCAGAACAGAAACACGACAGGATTTACTGAGTAATTTTGCTGTTTCTACTAATTACTTGGACTGACCTGATGTTAGTTAATCCTCTCGCTCTCCAGAACAAATGCATGTGGTAATTGCAGGCTGCAGTCAGAATTTTACGACACCAGGCTGTGGGTGTCATACCGCTTCGACCAAAGGGGCGCTATAATCAACGAAAATGAAAAGTTCCGCACAGCTGCTTTAAGGGCCCGCTCATTTTTTCCATCCAAGACATGGACTGGTTGAAGGGGAATTTTATAGTAGATAACCTGTTGTATTTGATAGTGTGATTTCACAACAGTACAGATGGGAAGAATCACAAAATGTAGGCTTTTCCTGGGACCTCCCACAGAACTAATATAGCCTGAATGGCAAAAATCTTCAATTCTGTGTGCACATGCAACTTTTTTGTGTTAAAAACCAAACAAAAACACTAGAACTGCCAACTGTGTCATGACTGTATGTAACTTTGTTTCAATAAAATATTCAAGTCCCCCAGTCTGCAAATTTGCCTAAAATTGTGTTATGTTGCAGCCCCTGTTGTTAAAAACTGTCAAGATAAAGCCAGATTGAAAAAAGGGCCATTCAGAGGCAACCTATAAGAGCAAGTGAGTAAAACTTACCTCTATAGACAATTAAGTGATTTTATTGTTGTTAATTTTGCACATTTAGGTAAACATTTTATGTTGCTATGGCAATGTGTTACAAAGCAGCACCATAAAGCCCAGTTCAGACCAATGGTTTGCGACAAGACAAAGACTTTTTAGAATGTTGTAGAGAAAAGTTGTAGGTGATGGTGTCACCTGCAACTCAGCTGGTCAAATCGCTGGTGGCTGGTTTTAGAACATAAAGCTTGTCACTTGTTTCAACGTCCAGTCGGTTTGTAATCAAGTCTGGCGGTCAAGTCAGAATGACCACAGACAACGTGTTCACTTGCTGCGACAGGTGCTACGTTCCTGCCGAGCCCTCTGTTTCCGTCCTCAAGGTGCGCCAATGTCGGACAGTGGGTCGCTGCTGCTCCCTGTATGTGCTTATACACATGCACATTCTCACTGACTGATTAATTGGCAAAGGTTATTTATGTTATTGTGTCTGTTTATTTTGAATACAGTCCATCTGATGCTCATTTTGCTTATGTTTTTTGCAGTTTCATCACTTCTACAAATGCAACTGTAGCCATCTCACTATCACTATCTTCATTCATATTTTAAGAAGCTACAAATTATATTCAGACTCAAAATAAGCCCGAAAAGCTGGAACTCAGGACAGAAGTACAGAGAGCTGTTGCATAGAGATGATACACAATCTCATCGAGTTGCATTGATGTGAACCAGCAGGTTTTTAGAATGTTGCAGAACGGCACATTGCAACTAGTTGCTTGTTTCAACTCGTCTCGTTGTGATTCTTTGGTCTGAACTTGGCATAAGGCATATGCTAATCCTCATAATATGATTCATTTGTTTTCATTTTATTTTATCTGGGGGGTTTTCCTGGACAGTATATACAGTATACGGTTGGAGTGACTGTGTGACTCTTTTCTCATCATTCTTGTAACCTTACCAAGCTCTTCTTTGGCGGAAATATACAATATTAAATCTAAATATACTATTTACATTGTTCCTCTGTCAGACACTGAAATCAACCATTTGGTTCCTTGTATTTCATTCAGCTTTACTGACTATACAGCACCAGCACAAAGTCTACTGATTGACTGTAAAATGCAAACAACATCACAAAGTAAATGTCAATATCCAAATGTACAATCTTCATGAACTCCCCATCTCTCTGCCTGCCAATGTCTTTCTTTATCTCGCTTTCTCTCTGAAAAACACTCATCAGGAAATACAGTACATATTCCTATTTTCAATTATTCTGGCTGAGGGCAATATGTTTTAATGATGAGCTGATTCTCTGAGTGCAGTCTCCAGCTTTGCTAGCTCGAGCAGTAATGTCTTTTGCACATGTCAGGGTCGGGGCCTAGTTGTAATCTGAGGCTCATTACAGCTGGTGAGGCCAAGAGCAGAAACGGAACACAACTTCTCCCTGCAGCGCTGAATTACTTTTCCACCACCGGGTTCCCCTCTTTCTCGTTCAATGTTTCTCTCCCTGTCTCAGCTGCTTCACTGTTTGTCTTTGATCTCTCTCTTTCCTGTCCTGCTCTCACCCTCCCCGTCTCTCTCAATCTCAATATCTTGTCCCCCCCACCCCCACCCCCCACATTTGCCTCTCCATTTATTTCTCGATCTGTATTTCTTGCTCTCTCTCCTCTTCCTCTCTGCCTCTCTCCCTTCGCTGTGTTTCGACACTCCTCTGGGGGAGCTCACAGAGTGCAGTGGGTTTGGAGTTGGAGGCTAGTTTTATTGAGTTTGCTCAGGGTCCTGGAAAGGCCTATTTACCAATAAGGTCATGATGAGGTGCATCAAGTCTATGAGCAAACCCTCAAATCCCCCTCTAACCAGAGCATGTGTGTTTGTGTGTGTGTGTCTCTCCTGCATGTTCTCACATTTTGCCTGCGCTGTATATTAGATTTCTAGATCCTTCATAGAGGAGGGATTATCTTGCATATTGACAGGTAAGTGTAGTATTGACAGCATTGTGAATAACCTTGTTAAACAAATCTGGCTCTACCGAAAGTACTTCTTTAACTCTGTTAATAAATTGAAAACTTAGATTATTAACCATGTAGCTTTTTTTCTGCAGATTCCTTGCAGGAAACTCTCAAAATAAGAATACCAGATGCTTGTGTTATCACCTATAACACAGTCTTTTTAGTCAAAGCTAAAATATTTTGATTGGGGCAGCTGATACTTAATGCAGAATACAGCTTCTTCTTGAATTTGAAAAGGGTCTTTATGGACCAATCCAAAGGATGCAGGTACTACACCATATATACTCTTATTAAAGCCCCTACAAGGAACTTTCATTTTGAGTTGATTTTGGCGACCCTGTGGACAAAAGCGGTAGTGTTTTGTTGGAATGAAGCCTACATTTGCCATGAGCTCTAGCGCGTATTGTCGTAAAGACGCTTACCTGGCTCGCGCATGTGTTTGTTTTGGGGATGAATGAAACAACAAGACGGGAAAACTTTGCCGGGGATCCCAGCTCACCTCTGCTGCGCCCCAGCTCCACCTCTCCGGCGTAAGCACCACCGCCGCTGGGGTAAACACAGCGGTCGGCTGGTAAGGCTGAAGGCCTGTTTGGCGAGCACTTCCACGGCTTCTTGGACTGAGTATGGAGCGGTGCCTCGCCTCTTTATTTCTCGGCACTTTCTGGACCCTGTGGACGCCTGGCTGGTACCTGTCGTCGGCCCGGATGAGGTGTTCCAGCCCCGCGGCCCATGCTCTCCTCGTCCCTGCTGGTGCGGGGTGAATCTGTGCAACCTGCGGCCTCTGTGTGTGGCTCCCCAAACAGCTAATGCCGTGGACCCGCCGGCTCCTGCCAGGATTGGGCTGGTAAATGCTAGATCGCTAGCAAACAAAACGTTTATCCTGAATGATTTCCTGACTTCCCGAGGATTGGATTTTCTCTGTGTGACTGAGACGTGGCTGACTGTTGGTGAGTCCAGTGCTTTTACAGAACTTTTACCTGATGATTGTTGCTATTTTAACTCCCCACGGACATCGGGTCGATGAGGAGGAATAGCGACTATTTATAAATGTAAGCAGCTAGGTAAGATGAAGTGTGCCATCTGAGTGCAGTAAATCGTTTCGTCCTGAAAGCGACCTGGAGCGGACCCGGAGACAGTTCCCTAAAGGTATGGATATACACTATGTAGAAATAGCTTATCTTCACACCGATGGTCTCATTTGCTGTTGTAGGTCACGCACAGACATAAGCAGAAACGAGAGACTCTTGCATATCCAGTTAAAAGTTCCTTGTAGCGGCTTTAAACGACTTTGTTACTTGAACTCACAAATGCAATTTGTGTTTCTTATCATGGATGTGGTGCGATGAAGCTATATTTTAACGAGGGGGTCCCCATTTTCGGTACCATACATATGCAACGAGTGGCTTCATGCTATTCCACATATTGACAGTTGGCAGCAGTAATGTGTCAATAAATGTAGCATTACAAAAATAAATGCAGAAAAGAAGATGATGGTTAGCACGTAAATGTGCAAAAACATCATCATCATCATGATTTAAAGGATTTGAAGAAAATTAAAAGAAAATCAAAACGTGTCATACCTCAAGTACCCACATAATGCAGTTGGTAAAAATATTGAATGTTAGCACTTAAATTTATCCCAAGATAAAACAGATATCTGTCACATGACAAAAACATGGTGTATAGAAAACAAATAATAATAATAACACTTGCCAATTCACTGACTCCAGCATAATAAAAATTATTTTTTGGCAGAAACAGGGGTTTTTACTTGATTTGTTTAATAGTATTATTGCCAACAATGCCACCTAAGGGAAGCTCACCACCAGGAAATTATGAGGAAATTATCCACTTAACGACTCAAAAGGTCACAGAGGTTTGAGATCACTCAACCAGAGACATGATTTCTTTTTAAAATTACAATTGCAGGCAGCCTTTACAAATGGGGCCAACTCTCACTCTCACACACACCATCAACTAAACAAAGAAAACAAAAAATACCAATGATACAAAAACATGAAAAAACACCAATAATGATAATAATAGCACAAGTAACACAAAAGCAAGAAATAATTATGGCAGCAAACTAAAAAGAAACTCAATACAATCAATGAAACCAACCTTAACAAAAAAGAAAAAGAAACAAAACACAGTGATCTTATTCTCACAGAGAAACCAGTAACATTGTCAATGTCCTACATGAACAGCTTCACCACCCTCCACTGAAGTGAGTGCGGCAGGCTGTAGAGCCAAGCCAGCTGAGGTACAATAAAAAAAACAAAGGAAAAAGAAAGTCAAACTACTCATGTAGAGATACGGAGCATCAAGTGTGATTCGTAGACCCAACCAATGCAGAGACCCCAACACATGGAGATGTGGAGAACAGTGAGTAGAGGTGCAAAAACAAAACCGCATGGAGAAAAGAAACACAAGGGTTTAGAGACAGGTAGAGACAAAACAGCAGTTACACCAAGAAATGGAAGCAAGGACTATGGAACAGGCCACCACCACCACCATGATGCACAGCCTGGCATACAAGTGCCTTTAATGTGCATAGAAACACTAAAATTACCAACTGGGAGTTACACTTGAATTAAAAGTAGGCTAATGTAAACTTGAGGGCAGGAGGGTGAGAGCAGCCAGTCCGTATCTCATCACTATCAACAGCAGAACACAGACCAAGAAAAAGAGTTATGCTTCTCTGCAGGCCAAACAGAAACTACCTAAAGTTAGCAACAATATCCATCAGCCTTCCTCCACAAAAAGCAAAGGTGAGGTGCCTTAGCGAGGGCTCAAAGTGGACAGTATCACTCCAGATCTACTGCCAGAAGAAAAGCCAGCTCTACTTCAAAACAAGGAGCATAGGCGGATGTAACACCAATGACACACACTAGGAACAAGCCGCACAGTAGAACCACAAGAACGCAACTTACAGTCAGTGGGAAACCTGACTATGAAGAGGCACAGCATCAGCCACACAAAACTACAGACCACGCTAAAGATGGATAGGATATACGCACCCAAGCAACAACAACCCCGCTAGATATAGCCTAGTTCTCAGTAGCACTGCCCAGTAATCGGCATGGGTGAGTCTTTGAATGCAGCCTCATCAGAAAAAAAGCCTACGTTGGCTCTGACACTAAAATCTTACTGTATTTCCTAAAAGATAAGTATATCTGCTCATTTCCACTTACGTATGTGACTGGTGTCCGGAGATCCATAAATATAGGAACAATGCCTCTAGTGTCCATGGAAGGAAATGCATTTCTTTACAGATGAATATAAACCTGATAGAAACTACCTGCAGCCATGGGGGAGAGGCTAATTTTGTCCATTGTACGCAAGCCAGTAGTTTGAATATGCTCTTGGAACATTACCGGGACAAAAGCAGGACCTGCCAGGTATGGGTTTTGTTAAATATTTAATTAAAGAGATGTATAAAGGACTGAACGGGTTATAATGACATTCTGACTATGTATAATGTAAACCATATTTTAGAAGAATAACATTACTCAGATTTGCAGTGTGTTGAAACTAGATAAACAAGTTATTTTTATTCATATAAACCAGGGGTGTCCAAGCATTTTTGAATTGGGGCCAGATAAAACAACGTGAAAATACCTGGGGGCCGACTGATTCTCGCATCAAATGGTTTAAAAAGGGGTGAAGGGTAAAAATGCGAAGTGATCTTGCTCGATTAACCATTATAGTGTAAAGGGCCACATATGGTATATTTTAAGAGTCCAGCTGAGGGCCAATTAAAATTGGTTGGGCCAGACTTTGGACATGTCTGATATAAACCCACCTGACAATCAACACAGGCAACTCAACTGAAGAAAATAGCCTGTTAGCTAGTTAGCAGCCTGTTAGCTAAGCTAGCACATTGTCTTATAGTGTCTCCAAAAGCCACTGCAAAATTCCAGGGGGAGGGTAGGAGGTAGAGTTTCGCATGCACATCAGATATCACAAAGATTCCCATAGGAATGAATGGACTTCAGGTTGCCTCGTCTCCGTACACATACATAAGTGGAAACGGGGTGTATATTTTTATGCCAGTGAGTGTGGTCAGTTATACTGTACATGCATGTACACATACATGTTGCCTGTCTATGTTTAAATTTTTTTCATTGCAGTATTATCATTTGCATAGAGCTTTATAAGTACAAGATGAGAGTTACACAGACACATTAGATGGAAGCACTTCTTAATAAAAGCCATTATGCTTCATCTGGTCTTACACAGCCAACAGAGCAGACATACTAACCTGCCAGACTGCTTATTCATAACCAAACTTCATTTTACAGATTATAACATTCTCAGAAAATGCTGAAAGGGTACTTCACCTAAAAAGACAGGAAAAGCAGACAAACAAAAACAGGTGATTTCAATTTATTACAAGTTTGCCTAAAACAATGTTTTAAGACAAGGAGAGTGAGATTATAAAATGACTTCTTCTGAATAGCTGTATTTTAAGAGGCCTGGCCTCTCTGCTCTTTCATTTTCCACAACGAATATTTAAGGGAAAACTTCCCTCCATGTCTGACAGATAGAAATGTGGGATTATGTTAAAGAGAGGAAACTTTTCTTGACTCCTTAGGGTATATACGGATAATTTATCCTTTACGGGGATTTGTGTCTATCAAACAAGAGTGAAATGTTATATAAGAAAAGTATATCTGGGAGGAATTTATTCAGCTGTAACAGATCCCTTTCCTTTCTCAGTCACTTTTTTGACGTTCTTTGATATAATAGAGGAGCTGAGGAATCGACTGGCGTGGACAGCTTTTGAATGTTTGAATGCATGAACCGCTGTGTCAGAATAAAGATAGTAGACTTTGTTCAATATTCACCGACTAGAGACATGATGGACTATTTGGAAATGAAAAGCTGGTCGTATAATGAAAAAAAAAAAAAGAAAAATGTTCCTGGTTTTTTGAGAGGAGGGCTGATATATTCCTTAAAATGGGACTCTTTTGTAAAGACTCTGAGGAATATCTAATGTCTTTTATTCTGGGATTATACTCTACATGTGAGAGAAGATATTTCAGGTTTCAAACCTCTTTCATTTTTTTTAATATCTGCATGAAAATAATTTCTTTATATGAATGAATCAAATAAAATACAGTTCAACATTTTAATGTCTTGCATATTCTTACACAGGAACCCTAATTGCGGAACTGTGTATTTGATTCTGTTACATAGTGCAATAGTTTGAAAAAATAAGCTGAGGCACTCATTTAACTCCTCTTTCACCTCTCAGTGCAACTGAGTATCAAATTACAAAGCTTTCCCTAAATAACCTCACTTTCCAAATACAATCAACCTGCATTAATCTTGTTGAGTGTTCTAAACTCTCACACAGCTGGTCCATGGGGAGTTACTGGAATCATCGTTATGGTCATTCTGGTCTAGGCACGTGGCCTGGATCGCATCAAGGTTATGGTCAATTTGTGAGCTGTAAGTCTGAGTCAGAGCTGGGGAAATGGGAACTCAAATATCATAAGGGAAGACCTTAGAGGACCATGAGAACAGAGAGGTTAAAAGGGGCATAAAGGGGAGAGGAAGGACTACAAAAAACAATCCCCTACATTAAATGTGTTGATGAATGCTCATCAGAGAGAGAGGAGGAAATTGAGACATGAGAATAAGAGAATAAAAAATATGTAACAGCAGCAGTAACACTAAAAGACAGTGATATGGGTAACATAAATGAAACACAAACAGTAATAATTTGTTGAGATGTCCTGTGCCAATTGACCAAAGGTTCTAGGCATATTTTGATAGATCTGTAACCATTTAAATTGGACCCAACTGATTGGATCCCTTTTTACTTTTACCATACTCTACTGTAGTTTGTCCACCACTGCCAGCTAGTGTTGCAAAGCTGGTGTCCTATACCAGTGATTCCCAATAGGTGGGTTGCAGTCCAAAAGTGGGTCGCGAGCCTTTACTTTTAAGTGCCGTTTTCTGCAGTAGAGTGAGTGATTAATGGACAACTACTTAACAGAGACAGCAAACTAGCTGAATGACATGGCCAAATGCAAGTATGGTGTACCTTGAACTAATGACTAAGGAGAAATCTGGATCCCCTGGCTGGACCAGTTCAGAACTACTGTCCTATACTACAGCTGGGTTCTATTAGGTTAGACTGTTAATAATGTAAAAAATTATTTGGGTGCACCAGTGTAAGTGATTCTGAAACCCAAATGCTAAAGTATGCAGATCTGTTGTCTTTCCTTTCTCTTTCTTATTAGTAAAGAGCTACACATCAGTTAAGTTAGCAGGTTCTCTTGTTGAGTGATCTACTGATCCTGTCCTGTCAACTCCATCCATCCATCCATCCATCCATCCATCCATCCATCGCACTCCATTCTACCCTCACTTGGGAACAAGATCCCAAGATACTTGAACTCCCCCACTTGAGACAGTAACTCTCTCCCAACCCGGAGGGGGCAACCCATCTGTTTCCAGCAGAAACCAAGGCCTCTGATTTGGAGGTGCTTACTCTCATCTTGACCAATTCACACCCGGCTGCAAACCGCCCCAGCTGTCCATGAATCTCACAAACAGGATTGGTGACAATGGACAACCCTGGCAGAGGCCAACACCCACAGAGAACGTGTTTGACTTTATGCTGCGTATGTGGACATAGCTCTCACTTTGGTCATACAGGGACAGGATGGCTCGTAACAGCGACTCCGGTACCCCCTAATCCCGCAGTACCCCCCACAAGACTCGCCAGAGGGATGCAGTCGTGAGCCTTCTCCATGTCCAAAAAAACCTCCAGTACTTGCATATTCTCCCACTTAAATTTCCTGTCATATCAATAATTTAAATTGATGGACATAATAGTTGTGATCCAAGACCCTCAGTATTTGGATCAAGTAGATTGCTTCAAAAGGTTTGCCAAATTTATCTTTCTATACAATGTATTTCAATGTGCCATATACATATTTAATCAACATGGCCTGTTCTACTTTTAAGCAAAAAGTTATTTTTATAATGTACACAGAGCATCTTTGCAAAAACAAACATGCCTGGGGAGGAACCAAATTTCACATTATCTCATTTTTATGTGTAGCTTGAGTGTGCACAGCAGTGGCGATTGGGTAGTTATGCCTAAGTAAAGGATTAGCCTTAGTACTGGCAGAAATGGAAATGTAGTAAACATATACCCAAACTCTGGACTAAATGAAAATTTCTTGTATATTAGCATGAGTTTTTATTTGTAGGTGTATGTTGGTACTCTTGGACATCTCTGTTTATGTGCACATAATCTGTGTCTGTATGTGCCACCGATTTTTTTTCTCCCTCACACACCCTTAACCTTTAACCCATCTCTCCAGTTCTCTATCATTAATGCTGAGTCGGTGGTTCGTCCAAAATTTGTCCTAATCTGACACTCACATTGACATCCTCGCGGTTCTTTTGACACATAGGATTCATGGAAGCAGCACAGGGCTATATGTCAACTCAACAATAATGGTTTTATTATACGATGCTGCCCAAGTCCAACAGACAAGACATGGGATATATACCACTAAGAGTACGGGGGAGATGGCAATCCTGCTTGCATGATGTATTTTGTGGTCGTATGTTGCTGGCATGTTTTTCGGTTTCAGTGCGTTTCTATTATGCAACCCTACTGCAAGCAGATATGAGGACTAGAGACAAGAAGACAGTGGATTCTCCAAGGCGACTGGGAGAGATACTCACATTTTGAAAGCAGGACTTATTACAGGACCAAAATACAGACAAAAACCAACAAATAAGAGCATGTCCTGATAAATTTCAGGGCTTACAATATAATTTCCAGATGATTTAATTTTGACTTAATCCATCCATTCCATTAGCCATACTTGCCTATCATTTAGAGGCTGGTGGGAGGCCGAAACTGATCCAAGCTGACACTGACTGTGTGTTGGACAGGGTACAGCTTGGACAGGTTGCCTGTTCATCACAGGACTGACACATAAAGAGAGACAACCCATTCACACCTACACGCAATTCAAAGTTGCCCATCAACCTGACCTGCATGTCTTTGGTCAGTGGGAGGTCAGTGGAGCACCAGAGGAAAACCTATACAGACACAGGGAGAACATGAAAACTCAAGCCCCAGCCAGCCGGCAGGTTTGAACCCAGGTGTGAGGCCAAAGTGGTAACAGCTGCACCACCTTGACTGTTAATACTAAATGTGATCCTTCACCACTCTGCTCAAACTCAATTCAAACAGATTGTATTCGGACAGATTTCAGAGCGAATCACTACTGAATAAATGTTTGTTTCTCAGTATAAAAAAATGCTTGACATGACAGTCATATTGTGATTTTAAGGTGCTGACACACCAAACCGACATCAAAGAAGTGGCAGCGATGAAAGCCAACTAGTGCGTCGTCTATGTCGCCTCACGTCGCCCTGTGTCAGTTGCATTTGAACACACTACACGGACTACATTCGACGGCTAAGTAGCACGCACGTTCTGTGCCTGCGTGAGAGAGAGCGGAGTGAGAGAGTGGTACATCCTGTGAGCCGAGGGGTTTCCTATCTGTGCAGCCGAGCACTGCAGCACCTCCACGGACTACTACATCCAGATGGTCCCGGTGTTTCCTCCTCAGGCTTCACTTCACTCAGCTGCTCGATAAACCCGCTGCTTCTTCCCACTTTAACCTGAATAACAAACCAGGGCTTGGCCGGGGCTAGCTCAGAGACTAGCGGAGGCTAACTGGCTGACGCTCCTCTAGCCGCTCCCAGCTAGCCCCGGCTCTCCGTTTGGATTCAAACTCACTCGCTACAGGGGCGAGGAAATAAAACCTGAACAGCCAATCAGAGTGATCTCTCTCACCGACAAGCTCCACCGCTGATTCAACATGCTCAATCAGCCGCCGCCGATGCTGAGTGACTATGGTGCGGGACACACCGCAAAAACTAGGTCGACAGACGCTCACCAACAGCCCGACTTTGGTCGACAGCCGATCATCGGCTTGGTGTGTCAGGGCCATTAGTGCCAGACAGTGACTTTTACACCATGTGTGTTTCAATTGATTTCATAAGCTTATTTCAGCAAATGTGTCTGTGTTCCCTACACATTGTGTCTGTATCAAGTCTTCACTGAAATATCTAACATATCAAACACCTATAAATTAAAAGTGAAGACCCAGCTTGGCCGATAGAGAGTCTCTGCGACAGTATTTCATTAACACCATATCCGTTATGTAACAATTGCTTGTATATACAGTTAACTTTTTTTCATATAACACTGTTCTGCTCTGCAGGCCCTAAGAACAGCACCCTAGATTAGTTTACTTACACTCAGTTGTAACACAGTACTGTCTATGTTTGAGTGTGTTGAGTGGATGTCTACTTTTTAAAAGAATACAATATGTGTGCGGTCTCACTAATGATGCACCTTTAAACCTACCTACTGTACTACGACTCACATTAGCAAACCAAAAGAGACCTAAAGAGTGATGAAATACAACATTACAGCTTTCAAGTGATCAGTGTAGGCAAATCCCACCAAAGCAAGCAAACCAATTTACCCGCTTAAGGTTTCACACTTTCCCCCTACTCAACATCAATGAAACACTGCCAGAAATGCAGCAAATGTTTGTAAACGACACAGTAGAAACTTCTTGCACCTTCAACTTATCTTCCCAAAGGGATTTAACAATCTGGAAGTCACATCAAATATTAGTAGGCCCACACTCAAACAAAAATGTCGGTCAAGTGAAGCCACACAGAGGGTCACAGCCACAGAATTTGACCATCCATAGAAAATTGGGTTACTCACCCCCAGAAGTTCAGTTTAACCACAGTCCATTGTCAACGTAATGCCTGGCCTCTTACACCAGTTCCTTAGCAATGGAAGAGCAAGTCTCTCCTCCCTCATCGCCAGAGGTGCAGCTGGGCTTTGCTTGGTCACCCAGTGCGCTGTCTGGTTTCTTTTCATTAACTGTCAAGGCTGACAATATCCACTAGTGTGCTAACTAAAAGTTATCACGAAAGCTAATGAGGTCCACAGTTCACGTGCTAAAGTTTGCTTAGTGGTAGCGTGGCTCTTAGCTTAGCCTAAAAATCACACCAAACTTCACAAAACTGAAAACAGACATTTAAAGGGCCAGTGTGTAAAATGGGTTGAAAATCGTTGAAAACAGTGACACCAGTGGTCAAATTCTAGATTGCAGGGCTCACTCGCTCACCCCTCCGTCGGGTAAATGACTGTGGCCTCGTAGGGACAAAAAGCCTTGCGCACAACTTTTTCAGGAGTAGGTCTATCTCGCGTCGAGGTGAATGTTTATTTAGAAATCTAAACCATGTTACGATATTGTAATGAATCCCTCAGGAGCAGGAGACCAGAATAGCGTTCGGGAAAAAGGCCCGTTTATTTGAGCACTCCAAAAACTCCGGTAACGCTCCAGGGGGTAAAGACTCCGTCCCAAACTCTGACTCTTCTAGCGTAACAGACACACTTCATACACACATACTCGTTTACCATACTAAGTGGGGACCCCCTCCCCTCTCTTCTCTGCCAACCTCCAGCCCGCACACTGACTGACAGCATAGCTGGTAAACAGAGCTCAGCTGTTTATTTAACCTAGCAATATCTCTGGACTATAGTAGCTGCAGAGTTTCTTGTAGCGGACACAGACCCAGAGCCATACCTGTTTGAGCCGGAGCATACAGATAAGGAACTCCATGTGTTTGATGCTGAGCTGGCGAGAAGAGAGGCTGAATGCACAGAATGGGATTCGGTGCTACTGCTACCATCGTTGGGGAGATATATCATCAGGAGGAAAAGCGCTGCAGAGAGTGCATCACAAGGAGTGAAGTTGCATCTTCTTTTCCTCGCAGATGACGGTTCGGGTTCATTCTCTCCTGTTGCATGGTAAGTGTGGTCCATTCGCAAACTTTATAACTAAAAAACTTTTCACTACTCTCTATCGACGAACTACTAACACTCTCTGCTGTTTCCTCCTCCTTCTTCCTTCCTTCCGCTGTCTTCGTTGGTTCATTTATACACGCGAAACGCGTTCTCTGGCTGGCTGGATTGTCCGCTCGGTCTGCCGTACATACATGTCGGCGCAAGATGGCGACCTCTCTAAAGCAAGGCCCTTGATATATATATATATATATATATATATATAAAAGCATAATTATAAGGCTACGAAAACCAAACAAATTTTATTTTATAGCGATTATACACTTATATAAACATATTAATGGGTAGAAAATTCAGATTCAGATTCAGATTGACAATAAACCATGCCAAATATTACACACTGGCCCTTTAAACAGTAGGCTATATTATCTTTTGTATGACTGTACACAAAAACATGTAACATATCCAAGGGTTTGTGAGCACAATAACCCAGGGTGTTACATTCAGGTAAGGCTACTCATGGGAGACTGGAATTAAAGGCCTGTCTGTAATACAGTAATAGTCCAACAATTTACAAGAAAGAAGCACCAAGGTCTTTTTTTTTCAGAATTTACTAAGATCTGTGTGACTTACATAGAACTGGCTCGCAGATTTCTCCTGGAGTAGAGCTTAAATTAAACTTTTTCAGAATTTCAATGCATTTTACTCTGTATTGTATCTTTCATCTTTGCTACATGAAATCATGCAGTGCACAACAACAACTGCCATAGAATAATATAATGTAATATAATCTTTTTTTTACTCTAAAGGAGAAAGAAAGTGCTGCCTACACTATTGTATATGTGCCTCTTTTGTGCATAAGTTACTGCTATTGTTGTGTGTGTGTGTGTGTGTGTGTGTGTGTGTGTGTGTGTGTGTGCACGCGCGCACCCTTGACTGTTGTGTAGAAGTAAAGATTTATGTGTCTGTATGTGTGTGGATGTGAGAAAGAATTAGAATTTGAAAAAAGGCAACAAATTCACAGCTGCCACAACACAATGCATAAACATTCAACCCCTCTGTATGTGAGTATGTTTTTATGGGGTGAACATTGTTTATGTTATTGATGCTTTCTATTGCTCATGCATCATCACTCATGTTTCATCTGCTCGCAGCATATGCATGATGAATTCAGTGAATATAATCCCTGTGCAAGGCTACCTAGTTTGTGAATTTGATGTCATATTATACGATTTGATACAATTACTTGCATCATGCCATTTTTTAAGAAAAAAAAAAATATATATATATATATATTGCATGTGATTTATGACACATAGTTGTCTTCACTGTGAACTGCATGCTATCTACAATCAAGTAGATTTTTGTTAAAGGCATGGTAGAGCACCATTTAATCCAAAGATCATAGAAATAGAGAAACAATATAAAATACATATTTTTATGCAACTCAGCTGCTGAAAATGTTTTCGAGATAAAAGTCAAAGTTACAAAATTATAAAGAGATTATAAAGTCATAAATTTGCCAGAAAAAAAATCAATCAGAAATTCTCTGAGATTAAGGTCACAAATTTATGAAAAATAAAACTTTAAAATTTGATGAAATCACACATCTAACCCAAAACATATTAAAGATGTACTGGTGTGACCACGGTGTGGTTACTCTAGTAAAAAAGTACTACCAGACCGGAATAGCTAACTGACACACAGATTTGCAAATCTGTACACAAGTTAAATAAACACATGGTATTTTAACAAATTACTCCATAAATACTTATTTTGTGAATTACAGTGTGCTTGAGTCTGGTGTTTCACAGCGGGCATGTTAGTCTGTTCCACTTTGTCATTTGTTCACATGTGAATGAGCAAATAATGTGCGTAGATTCATGACTCAATAGTAGCAAAATTTGGGGGTCATCTCTATGTTTCCCGGGTTCTATGTTCCCCGCTTACCACCCAAAAAGGTTCTATGTTTCCTGGGTTCTATGTTCCTTGCTTAACCAAAAAGGGTTCTATGTTTCCCACTTGGTTGAGCAGGGAACATAGAACCCGGGAAACATAGAACCTTTTTTGCAGGGTTAAGTGGTTAAGTGGGGAACATAGAACCCGGGAAACATAGATACGCTCCCGTGTCATTCACAAACTTGTGTCTCTGCCTTTTTCGGGTATTCGGGCAAAAGAATTCCCCAGGGCTCGCACTCCAATAGTAGTTCTGGGAGGGTAACAACAAGCAGGAAGTAGGTAGAGCGTTTTTACATGCAAACAAACCTAATAAATACTAATAAATATTTTACATAAATTAATACATTCTTGGTCTAATTTTAGAATGTACAGCTTACTACACCTTCTACATTACAACTTTACCAAAATACCTGACCTACACAATGACTGTAAATCAGTCATGCCTTGTTATTTTGAATGTGTTAAGAAAAGTTTGAACAAATTGATTTACTTATTGATTGGGAACAGTCTTTAACAACAGCGAAACATCAGTTTACAAACTCACAAAACTCGCAATATAGTATAATCCAAGTTTTATTAACTAGTCCATACCCATTGGTAGCTTTGTCACCTTCTACCTATGCTAATCCTCAATGCCTATGTGCAGTTTCACATAGATTGACCACGTCAGTGAGTAGAAAAACGTGGGACAGACAGAATGA
This sequence comes from Epinephelus lanceolatus, assembly GCF_041903045.1. Taxonomy (NCBI): domain Eukaryota; kingdom Metazoa; phylum Chordata; class Actinopteri; order Perciformes; family Serranidae; genus Epinephelus; species Epinephelus lanceolatus. Next base: position 27,941,480 of record NC_135743.1, read on the forward strand.
CTGACTGACAGAATGACACACTGACAGTTTCCATGATCATGTACAGCATACTATACCATGACTTAGTCATACCAAAAATTAGAAAAAAAAACAACAACATTGGGCCACAGGGGGAGCCACAGCGATCGGTCGCATTTTAGCCATGTTTAAGCATTTTTCTGTTGTTATAGCGCCACCCAGTTGCCAATTAGAGTTACATTTCTCCAGTCACCTTGAGGCGTCCTGTTCTACATATGTACCAAGTTTAGTAAAAATCGATATGGCAGTTAGGCCTAGATAAGAAATTAGCTCTCTAGCGCCCCCATTCTGTTTGATGGGGTCAATAATGGAGGGGTCCCCTCAGATTATGTGTGGTCATATGCCTACAAAGTTGCGTGGTGATCGGTGAAACCCTTGAGATGTTATACACCTTTATGTGATGAGCCACGCCCTCCGCAATATTCATTGCCTTATAGAAGCTCAGTTTTAGTAAGTTTTCCAACTTTTGCCAAGAGGGAACTTTAGATATTGGTCCCTAGATTATGTTCACCGAGTTTCATGCAGATCGGTCAAACTTCCTAGGAAGAGATCGATTTTAAGTGTTTTTCAAAAAATTCAAAATGGCGGAAAATCAATATAACCGGAAGTTATGGGTTCTTGAGGCAAATGTGTTCCTCATGAGGAGAGGCATCTCTGTGCAAAGTTTCACGTCTCTACGACATACAGGGCATGAGATATGCCCATTCAAAGTTTGCAAATTCAATCGGTTGCTATAGTGCCCCCCTTTGGCCAATTGATGTAATACTGCTTCATTCGCATCCTCCCATGACCCTCTACCACTGTGCCAAATTTCACATGGATTGACCAAGTCAGTGAGGAGAAAAACCTGGAACAGACACACAGACAGACAGAGTTTTCATCATTATATAGTAAGATAAGATCCAGTTTTATGCTCAGTGCTTTCAAATTCAGCTCAGTTTTTGGGAATTCTGAGGTTTGAATTGGAATATTACCACCCTCCCCTGGCAACAATTTTCATTTATTTATTTATCTTCAGTGGCCCTCATGCTGCGTTAGTCTCCAGTGTGTTTGGTTGATGAGACCTTTTCCTACCTTTTCGGTCTATGTTGGTCTTCACATCTCCCTCTCCTTCTTTACATTCCTCTATATCTCACTCCCTGTTGCTTGGAGAATTGAACAAATCAAATTACTTGTTCTTCCATGCTGTTAATGTCATTAGATTTTGAAGGACAATCACATAATACATCACGGTTATAGCCGTACCTCCTAAAACAATGGGCATTTCTGTAATTGTTTCTATAATGCAGGTTTGTAGCTAAATTGGTTGCTCCATCTTTTTACAGCTACATGAATAAAAAAAATAAGGAACTTTGCTGCAGGCCTTTTCCACCCTGTTTTTCTATTCATTAAATTGTTGGATGAAAACATGTAGTCAATTTGTTTCAATTATTTTTACCTCCTGTGAAAATATCCATGTAATAATCTTTGGTCATCTCCAAACATACCACCTCGGAGGTGTATATATGGAAGGTGTTGCATTTTATAGGTGCTGGAGGGCACAGCAGAGTGATGTGGCTGGTTGTCACCAGTGAAACCAGACACAGGGCGCATTTCAGCCACGTTTTTCAGTTTTTCCTCTCACAGATCAAATATCCTTTAATTTTAATCAATGTAGCTGTCTAGACCGGCCGAATTATAGCTGGCTTTATGTACGTAACTCTGACCTGGAGCGTCTTTTTATGCTTCAGGTCTATTTTCTGTAAGTAAACACACTGGACTGTGAACACTGTCAGCCTCAAAAGAAATGGACTAGCATCCAGAGAAAATCATTACATGTATGTTTGTGCTGTGGCTGGACTTTGCTGTTTGACTCAAAGCTGTTCTTAGCAACATTTGTATGTTAACAATAGATTAAATGATTATGTTTAATGTCAATTAGTCATTTGTAGTGGCATACCCACAGACAGAAGAAGCTAACGACTAGCTGGTGAGGAAAGTGGCCAAACAGCTTTATATTTTTCTCAGGATTTGGTTCTCACCAAAACTAAGCAAAAAGCCAAGTGAGCGTTGGACTTAGCTACCTTTATCAGGTTGTCACAAACACTACTTCAAATAAAACGTGGCTAATCTGCATCTGCTGAACATGCAGATAAGCCAGCTCACATTTTGCTCCCCACTTTTTAAGGTAGTTGATGCAACCCAGTCGAAGTGTTCAAAGTCTGGACTGATGGTCTAATGCAGTTTATTCCGTTCTCAGTTAACTCCATCGACCAATGTAACAGCTGAACAGACATTAAACAAACAGAGGACAAAACAATGCATTAAACTTAGTTCAGAAGTTAGCAATTATACCAAGAACTCGTTGCCCTCACAACTGGTGCTAAACTCATTAAACTCCCTGTTCGTCCTTTATGTGCTGTGTTGTTTATCTCCATATTACTAATGTTACTGCGCCATTTACCCTTTGTCAATTTATGTTTGTAACCGCTATGTCCACTGTCTCTTAAAATAAAAGCACTTCCTTCCTAACAGGAAATAACAAAATAAAGGTAACATAAATACATTATAACTGCAAATTTAACACATCATCTACTGATGATTGGGGTCATTTTCAGTAGTGATGTGTCAGTGTTGTGTTTAGAGCTTGTTGTGCTGCCCCCAAGTGGCCAAAAAATTATTTAATGTGGGTCCATGTAAGAGTTGTTTTTTCCTTTCTGCTGAAGGTTTTATTTTGTCTTGAATGTTAAAACCTTCAAAACTGTCTCATTTGCTTGATGTATTCACCATGCTTGCTTAAATGTGTTTATTTAATTTAAATAAAATTGAATAAAGAATACGTTTTACAAGAAATGCCTCTCAAAATAAAAAGAAACATTCAAAGTGAAGTCAAATCAAACAACTCAATGACGCAAATGCTACTGCACGCCGCAGAAAAATCACAATAGAAAACAAGGCTGTTGGTATTTTGCTCATACGTGTGCTATAAGAAAGGCCACTTTATGCTCTATTTCAGGTGGACCACTCCCTCTGTGGCAGAGAATGGACCAGAACAAAACAGTTGTCTGGTGCTTTGAGCTCCCACCCTGTTCCTCCATGAGCCCATATTCCACACAGCGGGCTGTGAAATCATTTTTGGTCTCCCTCGGAAGAGAGACCCCATGCAGAAATCCATAAATTCATGAGCATCCACCATCCACATGAAAAGAAAGGATGTGGTGAAAACACAGTGTGATAGAGAGCAGAGAGAGAGAGAGCGACCAGAAGAAATGAAGAGGAAGAGCAGGGGAGGTAAACAGAGAGACAGACATGTGGCAAAACAGGGTAGAGAGAGTAAGAGAAGAGATACTGGACAGGCAAGAGGAGAGGAGAGGAGACAAATGAATGCTGAACAGCAGTGTGAGCGCTTGGAGGGACCCAGCATGAGTCTGGTCTGAACCCCCAACCGATTTAGCGCCGGAAGACACAGACATAGGAATATCAAAATGCTTCGGTTGCTCGCACATGGGCACGCACTCACAATCACACACACACACACACATACGCACAGTACGCAATGGCACAAACATGAATGCATGCACATTTATGCATGTACTCTACTTTTGATGCACTTTCTGATCTTCACACTTAAACATGCACGAGCATGTACACACACACACACACACACACACACAGAGCTACTCCATTCCTTCATTCGGCTTAGCCCAGCTTCTCACTCTCCCTCTACTCCCTGGGAGCTCTCAACCTGCCCGGCCTTGTTGCAGCTCTCCCGTCTTTTTGCACTTCTCATGACTTCTTTTCTTCTCATCTTCTCCCCACTTATCAACCCTGGGATATAGCATTGCCAACCCTGGCACAGTATATGTAGCTTAAGTGCAGTAGGAAAGATAATGTACCCCAAGCAATGTGACAGTGCTCATTGATTCTTACATAATATGTTACAAAGCGAATGGCCTAAAGCTATATCTTTGATGATGAAAGCTATTCACTATTGCTTTTTGCAGCCAATAGGCTGAATTTGAATTACTTTATGATGATAGTGTTTCATTACAACATAAGATATGTTGTGATATTGAAACTGGGTCGTTGCATTAGCAGTGGGTGTGAAAAGCATTTATTCTAAAAATATGTTAACAGCCTTTTTGTTATTCTTCCAGATAATTTGGGATTTTACTGTTATTAATACAGTGTTTGGTGGCTTCAGAAAGACTTTGTGTTAGGATGTTCGTAGATACTTTGTGCCAGGGCACCATGTGGATGTCAGGACTGGGAGATGAGTCAGGGCTGGTTGACTGATGTCTTTAAAAACCTTCTCCAAGGAGAAGACCATCTCAGACTGGCAAAACCCCCCAAAAAACTAAACAAAAAACCACCAAGCATTGCAAATGTTACAAAAAAAACTGAATTTGACTAATGGTGACCAACTTCTATGCAGTCACTAATAACACATATATCTAGAAGACTTGTAAGTGGCCCATTATTCTGTGTGGTCCAAAATTAGTTCTTACTCATTTTTACTGCACAGCTGATAGGCATTTTATGTTGGCGTCACTGGGCAAAAAATCCCATGATGACCTTTTAGAATATTGTAATTTTAAGTGGAGTGAGAAAACACTAGACTTCTGTGCCTCCACTTGGCTCTATTTTTAGGTTGTACAAAATCTAACATGTGACAGGAGACCATTGGCTAATGCAAGTTTATGTTTATGTAGCTAGTTAGAACCTTGGATCGCATTATGTCATATCAAAGGGGCTACTCAAGCACAGACCTTCAGTCAGCAGCTGTAGCAGCCAGCTGAGACCAGTGGCACTGGGGTGTGCACTGGCTGAATTCAAGTTGATGCAGTCGCTGACTGAAGGTCTGTCTCTAGAGCTGCTACCTGGTCTCCTTCAGGTAAAGTATCTATAGACGTGGGGGTTGAGGTGGAGGGACTCATTTGTGGTCTGATAAACAGATAAAGCAGGAGGACAGGGCAAGGAGGCGCTGAGCGAATGTGTTGCAACTCTACGATGAAATAAGATTAAATAAATCAATGTATGGGAAACACTGTTAGTGTATGAAGTGCATGCATATATGCCCATGCTCATCTCAGGGCAGAAAGGAGAGAGGGGACACTTGTAGTAGAAGGGTGTACATTCTTTTTTTCCTTGCCTTCACAGAAAACTGCCTACTGCAGCTTTAATCAGGAACAGCTCATGGGGAAATGAATCATTATTCCCAATCACAGATATTTATGAACCAATCATTACCCAATGATTAATTAATTTGTACCTCCCAGTCTGTTCTCTTGCAACTCATCATTATCCACTATTTATTCCCAGTTTTTCAGGAACTACTCATTACCAATTCATTAATGATCAGGCCATCCCTAATTCACTTCTCATCTGTCCCTGAGTAACTTCTTGCTGTTTTGTGTATTGTATTTAAAAAGTGTTATCCATACTGTTATTATTCTGCATATCGTGTATGTGCACAGCATCATAAAGTTTACGACTGCAGGGCATGTATGTTAAAACAACAACATTTGTAGAATAAACAGTCACGCGCAGCCATATACAGTACAGTTCATATACTGTGCATACCATACTGGTATCACCTCAGGGTATGTGGTTGTTGTCACGCTGATCTCTCTGTATGTTGTGTTCTATCTATAACTTTAATTAAGACTGTGGCTCAGTGACTCAGTAGGTGCTCTGTTGACACCACTGTGACACACAGAGACATACACACACGTCAGTGCGCATAACACGTGCACACACACACACACATGCAGAAAAAACAACTGCGTAAATACTGTTTATGCCCTGTTGTGAGACGCACACACCTACACACACACACTGCATACATTTGCTTCAGTAAATGCACATGCTTGCATAAAAGCAGGTGCGCACACACACACACACACACACACACACACATAAATGCACACAAGGTGACTGTGTCATTAGGTTAACAGGTCTACACAGATGCACAAAGAAGCGTAATCACCACAATTACTCCACCACAGGTGCCTATTGGCCACTGAGGGCAATCACATGACATCTCCCCACAGTCTTTGACACTTGATTGGTTAATGTGCTTCATTATGTGACACAGAGATGACAGATCAATAATTATAGTGTTGTGTGGTGATGGTGGAGGAGGTGGGAGCATTATGGTTAAAGAAGAAAAGAGAGACAGTTCTTTTGAATAGAAAGAGAATAAGGGTACAGGCTCAGGACATTTACAGTACGTGTGGACTGACACACAAGTAACTGGAGGCCCACTTAGAGTCACACTGTGAAGGAGAATGAGATGGAGATATAAAAAAAAAATAATGAACTTAAATCACAGTGTATACATACTGTAGATTAGGTTGACTGATTTACTGTGATTCCTGTGAGAGAAGGAAGAAACAAAAAGGAAAAATAAAGTATTTAATTAACAAGAGTGTGAACTGATTCATAGAATTTGGAAAGCACACACTGAGTGAGTACAAATAATTAAGAGAAAAATATTAATAAAGATACCGACTAATTGAAAAGAAGGAGCTGTGCTTTGTCAATGGCTGATTCATTTAAATAATTCATATGTGCTTGCCCAAAACAAATTAGTTTGTAAGCCTCAAAAGTGAATCAACATAACCCCAAGGCTGACTTGTATGACATGATGGTGAAAATAAATCTTTTAATAACACATTGATAATGGAGGGGGGGCTGAATTTGTCTGATATTATTTATGTATTTACTTGTTAAGTCAGAAGAGAAGCAAGTTGGATAAATTAAACCTTTCTCCTGCATCTGACATAAAAGTGCTGAAATAATTCTTTTACAGTATGCCTGCTTCTACAGGTCTTGTCTGCCCCCCTCAGGCTGTCAGACAAATAACATCCATGCAAAGTTATGAAGTCAGTCCATTGTCTGGCCTCAATGCCACCATGATGTCATGACAAATGAGTGAGACAGAGGGGATTATTTCATTATTTGTCTATTAGGATGCTATGGCCATTCTTCCTGCGGCTAATGCAGTAAGCCAGCGTGGGCAGAGAATTACAGGAAGGATAAAAAAAGACAGTGAACATCTAAGATATATGTTTGAAGCTCCAAGGAGCATCTTCCTCTCTTCCTCTTGACTCTAAAAGGTAAAATACAAAGTTGTCCGAGAAGCTCTCACTCTTTTCATAGATTGATTGAAGGCAACATGCAGGGTTGGGGTTAGGCAAAGGTTAGCTGTGTCATGCCTACTGGCACTGACAACAGGAAAGAGTTTGCTCAAAGGTCTGTGTGGTCACACTGCTTGTAACCTTTCAATGAGATTAAAATCAATGTCTTCAAATTGGGCTTTGACTTCACAACAGCTGTTTATTTGCTTCACACATTGAAACTTAAAGTTAGCAGCCTCTTAAAGACCTTGTGCATCCAAGCAGTCTTTCTCTGTTTTCTAGCTGTCCAAGAAGATATCTTTGTCAACGTGTCTGTCTAATAGAGATGTTATATGAAAGCTCAGATTTTAGTCACTACGTCACATTCACCCAAACACACACACCGGTGCCACCTGCTACTCAGTCACCATTCACATGCACTGACACACCGATGGAACAGCCATCAGGTTCAGTATCCTGCCCTAGGATACTTGTACATGCAGACTGGAGCAGCTGGTTGAAGTGAGCGGGGAGGAGCGGGGATTGAACCACCGAACCTCTGATTAGTTGACGACCTGCTCTGCCTCTGAGCCACAGTAGCAGCCCATTCTCATTCCAAACTCATCACATACAGCCGCTTTGTTAGTGATTTCAGCATCAGATGCTGGTGCACAAAGGCACCTATCGTGGTGATATGATACACCACTGGGCAGTGTAAACTTGTAGCAACAAGCAACAGCGTGATATAAAGTGCTGGAAAGACCCTGTTGGGCGAGCCAGAGGAGAGGTCAATGGGTCAACAAACCCTGGACTTTCACCTTAGCGTCTGCTGTTCATTTCCTGTGAGTTTAAGGCCAAATCATGATTTTTTTTTTCTAAACCTAGCCACATGCTTCTGTTGCTTGAACCTAACCATGTGCTTTCGTTTTACAAGGAAATAAATAAAAAATGAAGTGTTACAAATGGTGTTGTAGTTGTATTTTGAAAGACTGTTTCCTGTTAAAACCAAAGTGTATTATGAAAAGATATAATGCATATAACAAGTGTAAATTGACACACCATCCCAGAACAACAACAGCAGACGCAGGAGGTCACCTAGCATATCATATTTAAGATGACACAGCAGTGCTTCTTTGCAAAGTGCAATCCAATTTGTAAAGAAAAAGTCTAACAGAAACATGCACTGCTTAAAGCTTTGTAATACTGAAGAGCTGGAGACACTGCAAGCATAATCCCAAATGCAGTCTGCAATATTTACAATGACAAAATTCAACCCCACGGATAGATGATGGTTAATAATAATTGTTATGGAATTTTGTTTGTTTGCTGTGCTATGCTCCAACTAATTAGAGCTCCTGTCAGGTAACAGTTGTCCTAAAATAAAACTGAGTCTCCAACATTTATTCACTGAACAAACAAACAAAAGAAGTTGATAGTTTTCACTTTAGAGATTTGACATTTTTATAAATCATCTCTTATTCATCTATTCTGTGAACGTGGAAATGGTTTGTACTGGGTTACAGGACTGACAAGGATGCTGCGAAGATATTGATTCCATTTCTTTAGATGAGGGATCAGGAGCTACTGTAAAAACGGCAAAGCTGCAGGAATGGCAAATCAGGGGAAACTACATAACATGTTTTATGTACCATAATTTCCAAATAACCTCTCTCCATTCTCAATTTGGTATTCACAACCATTGCAGTCATTCTCTAAATAATGAGGGTGCTTTTTAAACACATTCTAAAACCAACATAATTAGGTCAGATACACAACTCAAAGAATGGACACCACCAGGACAGAAACATGGTGGATAGCCACACAAACTGTTTCTGCTGCCAAGCTAAATGTTCTTTTTGCTGAGAAGTGCCTGCAAATTGATGTCAAAGTTATCATAGATTCATAGTCTGTGCCCTGGTTAAAACCCAGGGGTGTAAAGAAACACTGGGAAAATAATGCTTGCTAATGGGAAGGAAATGCTAAATTATGCAAATCAGTCCCAAAGCCATTAATGGACATAGTATTTTTTAATAAATTGGAGGGGATCTTCCCCCCCCCCCTGCCTCAAATCTATAGGTGAGGTGTGTTTTGGTTAATTGCTCTTCCTGTGATTCGGGTCTGTTTTGGCCCTAATGAGAGATACATCACTGCAAACTTCTTGGAAGGATATTAGCATTTAATAGGGGACAATAAAGTACATTGGGGACACAGTATCTGATGTGACAGAGCAATTAGGACTATGTTTTATGAGTGTCTTGCTGTCTTGAAGTGTGGCCTGCACTGTGGAGATTTGCTAATTTGGAGCAGGGCTCAAACGTCCTGGGCCACATCTTGGGCGGCAGAACTCTCGAGGATCGTACGTGTATTCCTGGCAGTGTTCTTTTGCTGCTTCACTTTGTTTTAAATAGATTTTTAACACATTACGACAAGAGAAGAATTTCAGGGCAAATGTGCACATGTCTGATAATTATGTTTCATGTTTTCTCTCTTCACATTCAAAGATTAAGCATTTGTAGCAGAATGGTGATTGCCCTGCTGTACTTAATCTTTTCCTTTTAGTGTAATTTCACTTCTCTTAACACTGTCAACACAGAATAAAATGTGATTTTAACTATTTGTGTTTAAAATTGGCTGGCATGACCAACACATCTACAGTATGATAATATTTTCCTAGATTTTTAGTCCAAAAAATGATATATCCATGCTGGAAAAACATTGCTACCTGAAATTACAAAGGCAATATTTAGAAGAATTTAAAAGCAAATGAAAGTTTCATCCCATCTGCTACATATGGATGTTGCCTCCTGGATGTATGCTTTTCTAGTCTGTAACCATATTGGACAATATATGTCTATGGTGAGATATACTGTACGTGTGTATATATATATAAAATGATCTTTAGTAAATATGCCTTTTCTCAAGCTGCTTATAGGCTGAGTGAATGTGTGTGTGTACATACACATTGATGTGTCTACCAAAAGTGTCAATATGTGTGTTTGTGCTGTGTATGTGTGTGCGCGCCCTTGCCGCTTACCCACTCACATCTTCTGCTGAGGTGTCATTTGGGTGCTCTTAACACACGTAAACTGTAACCACATGATGCATTCAGACTTAGCTCCATAATCTAGCCATGGCAGAACGAACCCAATTGGACTGTGGGAGGCTCAACACAGGAATCTGTAATCCTCCACCCAACAGACAATCAATCCCTCCACTGGCCCTTGGATGACTCCACACAGTGCTTCCCACTCACCTCTCTTGTCTTTGCATTTCAGATGACTGAGAGGGCTTGTTTAAATTTGCCTGTGTGTTTGTGGTGCATATTTGTCAGGGACATTTGAAGATGTTTGAGGAAGATTGCTTGCGTGTATTTGTCTAATGTGTCCATGCGTGATTGCATGCATGTTTCTATCTGTGTTTTGGTTCCATATGAATGCTTACAGTTGGCTTGGGCTGGCCTTTGCTCAGGAAGTCATTGTGATATCTAATTTGTATATTGCATATTAAATGAATACATGCAGAAAGCACAAAAATGTTTTTTGGCTTGCATTTAGCGCATAGAACATGGATAGAGGTTAATGATAGTCAAGCATTTGGCAAAAATCAACTATTTAAATAAGCCGTTTGTGAAATGGTAGTAGCTAGCAAGTCATTGACCACAATAATTGCTCTTCCTCCTGGAAAGAGGATTCTCTCATAAAAAGAGGTTTGATCTCGAGAGAACATCCCAATAAAATGAAGGTCAAATCTTCACAAAGGAGTTGCAAGTAAATTTCAGACTTCCATTTCTGGTCTGACCGTACCTTTAGATGCTATTCTGTTCACACACAATATGGTTTGTGGGATGCAAATCTCTAGGCGTTTTGAATAACCAACAAACCGCCTGTTTAATAACTTCGCAGCATGTTCATATTGATGTGTAAAGGTGTTTGGAGTATTGGTAATCTCTAGTGTGCACAACCCAAGTGGTCCCTCTATTGTTATTCTCATAATCCTGCCCTCTTTGAAACCTCCATACAAGCTGCTGATAGATGTTGCTGGCGAGAACATCTGGTGGGCCTGCCTGTTCACAAACTGATAGGAGCAGGAAAGGAAAAGAGTTGTGCTGCTAGAACTCACATCCCAAGCAAGGTATTGGAGTAGAGAGGAGGATATATTATTAAGTAAGAGAAGCACTTGAAGGACAGGCAAAAGTCAAAGCAAGGGGGCGCTGAATACATTGAGCAAATGTGATTTTGAATTTCAGTTGAACAACATTCGAATATATCAGAATTTAAAAACACGAACTAATTACTGAAAATTCAGTCAACTAGCTACCAACATAGGGCAGTATGAAGAACTTTCTTTAAGTCTTTTACAGCTGTTTTTCCACCTGGGTCTTCGGGATCCCTGTTGCTTTTCATTTACGCCATCTAATTGGGCAATGACACCTGAGACTGACGGTGAATGTCATCAGTTGATCAGATAATTGATAAAATAGGAGTCCATTTATTGCCAGTATATAGACAGTAGGCCATTTAACTAAGAATCACGGAAAGGTTCATGGGGCTGTTTTTTTTTTTGGTTTTTTTTCAAATATATTTTGATGAAAAGAAAAAAAAACTCATTTCCACTGTGTGGAACAGCTTCACTAACTGAACTCACTTCTGGTGCTTTTCTCTTTTTGTTTTCCACTGCAGATCATACCCCTTCACTGTAAAGCGGGATTGATACCTGTGCATCAGCTCTTTGCAGAGCCTACACTGTAGCCTACACATGTGGCTTACACTTTGTGAGCATTTCTGTAAAGTTTAGCTGATTCAAAACACACCCAAAATACACATTAAACATGGCTTAATAGAGACAATTTCAAACACAAGTACACAAATCGGTTTCACTATAACTTGCAGCATTCACAGACAAAGCACTTGCCTTTTGCTGGACAAAGTTTCCCCGCAAATACAACATGCCAATGTTCTTAGCACAAGCCTATGGCATTCTACATTGTATAAATTAGCCTAGCAGCTAGCGGACTTTTCCTCTACTCATATGAAGCCAGGGACAACAGCAACATTTAACAAAGATAACCTTACAAAATGTGGCTCCATTACAACTCACATGGTTCACCGACAAAACAACTGTGTTTTACTAAACACGTTTTCCAAACAAATATATCATGCTAATGTTATTAGCACAAGCCTATGGCATTTTACATTGTGTAAATTGACCTTGTGACTAGTGGAGATTTCCTCTACTCAAATGAAGCCAGGATAAATCACACACAGGACATTAATGCTATTTTGTGGAGGCTTTGTTTTCACAATGTATTGTTTCTTATCTGTGAAATTAAAGTAAATAAAAGCTTTGTTTCCACTGAGGGAAATGGTTTCAGCTTACAAAAATAGACAGGAGGTCTGCATCACTGCAATGTGTAGTTATATTTCTTACATGTCTCTGTGACATGTAGTTTCTTTTCTAGGGAGGTGCATGTCAGGCTACAGCGTAGTATCTGTGTTGACACAGGTATGCGTAGATTCGACACAAAAGTATAAATCCAGAATAAGTGGGATTCTCAGCAGATTACCACAGCAAAATCATGTGAAACTGCCATGACATCATCTTCGACAGGACACTAACTCATTGCAACCAAACAGGAATGTCTGCATTTTGTCAAATGTACAACATAGTTTGGTGGGCTGCCATTTTTTTAAATCTGGGGTGGGTGAAAAATAAAAAGCATCACTATTGACAGTGGCTTAGCTATTTAAAAATGGAGGATCTGTGCAGGGTGTCTTGTGTTGTGCAAGTGATGATTCTAGTGACAGTTCTCCATGACCAATCAGTGGTCCAGCTCAGCTCACTTGGAACCTCTACTGAGGTGGTACCAAAAAAAAAAAGAGGAATTCCAGTTAAGAAGATCCATGCTGTTCCATGCAGTGGAGATGTGGCATATTTTATTTCTTTAGGGATGTAAAACCTCCTATATAGAAAAAACAATGCCCCTAGCTTAATAGCACCAGCAGAGTCTGCATCTACAATAATCTGAGCTAGAGCTTCATAGTTTCTATATTCAAAATTGTATGTATTTCTACATCTTTCTTTTTTTCCTGGGGTAATGATTGTGTCACGTGCAGATGTATAGAAGCCATGTAAAAGTCCAAGAGAAGATGCAAAGACTTGCTTCTCTTGCTCTCTCAAAGATATCTGCTTCTCCATTGATTACTTTCACCCTGGGCCAAGTAAATGCTTTGGCTGTGAAATTAGTATTGCGCGTCGTCACGCATCCCTCACAATCATCAGGAGATTGGGATACGTGCAGGCTGTACCTCCAAGCATAACACATTTGCATGTGCCCTCATGTGAGTTTAATAAAAAAACTGTGATGTAGGATGTAAAGCTGTAACATAGACACTGTTATGTGCTGGAGTTTTTGTTTTGATATAGCACTTTGTGGTTGTTATGCAGGTCTCTGCTCTTCTTCTCTGTGCCCACACTTGCTATGAAAAGCCTCAATAATGTGCAGGTTATAAGCACTTTTGCTGCAGTTTCACCGCTTAAAAAAACCAACCATTACAAACAACAAAGTGCCGACCTGGCAGGCTCAATAGAAATTAGCCTCTCAGAGATGTGATTATGTCTGTGCAATCTTCACTGGTTCTTAAACCAATACCGAATGACTCAACCTCATTAGGTGTGTAGATGTGTGTGAGATTTTTATGATGAGGCTTTATAGCAATGAGGAAATAATTGACATTTCAGTTATGATCAGGCTGGGGGCTTACAGTGAGGAGATGGCCTCCAATCTGATTTACACTTCAAGAAAAGTCCAAAGACGGAGGGAAAAAAAACACAGCGTCTCTTTGATCTGTCTCATCGACAAGGCTCTGGGAGGGCAATTCCCACAGACAGACAAGACACCATTTCACTATATAGGTTTAGTCAACATGAAGTCAAAGCTAAATCAAAACCTGAGGTTATTACATTATGCAACATATCCTCGTACAACAGTTCGTATTTTATGAAATTGTATACACAGCAGTTCTTACAATAGCTAAAAAATAAGTTCCCCACAAATGATAGTATTTACTTAGAGTAAAGTTGAATTGGTTAGGTTTAGGAAAAGAAACATGGTGACGGTGTACTTTAAAAAAAACTCAAAGTTCACTTGGTTTCATATGGTTCTATGGTCTCCTAGGGGAAAGTCCTGTGTTGTTTGACCCATTCACCACACCTACCTGTTTCCTTTTGCAGACTTTTAGTCTTTATACTATTTTCTTCTTTACTCCCATCAGCGCATTAGTCATGTGATCAAAGCCTTCCCAATTATGTGGGAATTACTAGCTAATGATTACGGGGGTTATATACAAATTGTGTTGCATTACTTTTCATAGATAAACAAACTATTGCAATATTTTTTCAGCTGTATCTCGATACACACTTTATATCTGATATTTTTAAATCACCTCAAAAGCATTTTATTAATGTTAGGACTTGGAGACACAATTGAACATAACAATAGTTTTGACCAAATACCCCCTCTGGTGTGATGTTTTGTTTTGTTTTTTAGAAAATAGTAATACAAAGAGATTTTTGATTAATAATCATAATGATGTCGATATAATAACTAAGTAGGTAGAGGCAAGTGTTAAAAAAAATAGGAAAGTTGGGTAAGTTAAAACATTTACATAAATGTACTGTAATGCAACACCATTTATGACATATCATGATAGAACAATATCCAAACTCTAAGACAATATATAGTCTCATATCTTGATTGATAACCATATAATATCTTCATTTTTCCCAGCATTGTGTTTGTGAAACTTAACCCATGACTATACCAACATACACACACACACACACACACACACACACACACACAAATAATGAAAATAGGCTTCTACAAATAGTAAATCTAAATGTTCCTTTTTAAGTGAACCTGTTTCTTCAGTTACTGCCATGTGAACAAACTCAAACAGATGCTCTTGTTATTCACAGCGCTTGGTTGTTTAATGATTCTTTTTCCATTAGATCGAATTAGGCCAAGCACTAATTGATTGTAATGGAAATGAGTTGACCACTATTGTCATAAGCTGCCACTGCCGCATGGCCCCAATCTCACTGTCTTTACGCTGATGGCTAATTGTTGGTCTGATTGCTTGGCCTTCCAGTGCTGTGGTTTCAATGCTAATAAGCTAATTATTGAACAACAATGTAGCCTCAGATAATTCAATCACTGTAGACGCTAATGAATACAGAGTCCAATAGCAGGCGCTTGATATTTCAATTCTACTTGCTTCTGAACTTGACAGTTAGGGTCTGTGTTCACTGCTCAGTTTGCTGTAGATGTGATTTCATGGCAAATGGTAAGGTTAGAGAAACATGTCCTGTTGTAAAACATGCATTAATTAATTTCAGAGGGTTGTGGCTTTGAAACAATGGCTTTTATCCATTTCATGTCTGTTTTATTTATGAAGAGGTTAACAAGGCAGCCCTACTTTTTTTTTTAACTTTGGTTAGCTGCTTCTTTGGAAAAACAGATGTAGCTTTGTGGTACACGTGCACTTACAAGTCTGAGGTTTCCTTGATATTCTTGTAACAAAGTAGCCATGGTTTCTGAGGCAAAAAAGAGAGAGAGAGAACAGGAATCACGGTAGACTGTATCAGAGAAAATTTGAGCCACTAGAATAGTATAGGCTACTCAGCTAGAAGTATTGCTGCTCCAAAGACATTTTGCTGAAATATAAGTAAAAGCACTTGTGTAAAATGAATTTAGGTTCTGTAGTCACAATTGAGATTGACAGAGATTATTGTCAAAAACAGCAGAAAGACACCACACTCCTCACTGAGGGCATACATTCCAGAGTGAAGTCACTGCTGGAGGATCTGCCATGAACATTTCAGCATTTAGACAGGTCCAACAAGGGGACACAGCAGGGGAACAGTACCGCAAACAGTATATCTGTAATAAGAGGACATGTTAAATGTTATGGTTGCATGGCCGATTGGGACCACATTCGAGAGCTTTTAGTCCTTCAGACAGAAAATACAGTACATATTATACACTACCTAGTCTCTAGACTTTACATTCAGTGCATTCAGTGAATGTAGAGTCTGTAGGCAAACCCCGGAGATCTTGCCTCCGGAAGAAGAGCGGAAGAGCCCTGGTTTCCGGTTGTAGGCTGTTTGTAGTCCGCGTGATATTGACCAATCACGTTTGAGCCGGCTGCAGTTATTGCCAGGTTAAACGCTCCGTGCAGTGAAGTAACGAGGCGGAACATAATTGGCGTCACTGCAAACTCTGAATCCATCGCAATGGTTCAGCATATTTACTTATATATAAACGGAAGTCGGAAATGGAAATTCGCCTCCTCCGCCCAAATCAACCCGGAATGCCAAAAAATCAGGGGTCTGTCCCCAGAGGTAATGTAACAAGTAACTTATAACTCCACACAATATTATTGAAAAGTAACTTATTCCTTTCAAATGAAGATAACTGGAAATATGTAATGTACTATATTTTGAGAGTAACTTGCCCAACACTGGTTATGCATAATGCATACCTGCTTAGGGTTTCAGTTCACAGATATCTTTCCCATCTGAAAAATCCTTCCCAAGATGTTTGTGAAACATGTTTTGTCAGAGGTACTGGGTATAATTAAAACTGCTGTAGACTATAACATTTTTGATTTGCATAGATCTGCTGTAAGTACCATGTAATAGAAGGTTGCATGGCGTGGAACAGATGTCATATACTAATGACAGAGCACATACTCAGTATTTTCCTATTGCTGGGTTAGATGTAATTGATGTGCTTTAGATATTTTGTAAACTTAATCTTCAAAGAGGCCACAGTTTGGAACCTCACACATCCATCCCATAATAAGGTGGAAGGGGTCAGACCAGAGTTTAATAAGGATAAAGATTCAGGCTCTATCAAAAAAGGACCACATCCTCTGATTCTACAAAGCACAACGCTTCCAAATGAACAAAAAAGCAGACTGGGGATATGGGGATAAAATCTCCTGTTAAAATTAAATAAATTTAGTTCCAATTTCCTGACACAGAGGGATTTGGTGTCACAGAAGTTTATTTCATTGGCCTTTTGACATGACTTAATCAAATGCTGAGGAATTCATTTTACTATTATTTGATGGGCAGAGAGGATTCATCGGGTTGGGGGCTGCCAGCAAAGGCCAGCCAAAGCTTTATCCCTTATTTAATATCTGCAAGTCAATACTAGACAGAGAGAGAGAAAGAAAGAAAGAAAAATAAAAAAGAAAGAAAGTTTGAAACTATAAAGTGAGGAAGAACTTCCGCAAAGAAATAAGCCAAACCAAAGAACAAGACCAATAGCCCGGCATATTTGTAATGAAAGCAAAAAGGAAAGGGAGCAAGAGAGAATCTTCTGGCTTAGATGATGCCCCACCTCGCTGCTGGAAGCCAAATGAACATTCTGATTTTTTTTTAACCATAAAATGGACGATTCTGAAGCTTTGCTCTGACACATGGAGAATTAAGCTGGTTTGACTGGGCTTAGGCTGAGTTATCACATCCCCCAGCCGGACACTACACACACAGGCTGAGCCCAGCAGAGAGGACAGAGGAAGAGGACTTGAAAGCAGGTGCGAGATTCCTATGGCATAATGCTGAGTTGAAAAAGGCGAGCTGTCTGTACTTTAGGCTTTATTGGTCTCCGTCATACAAAGCACAGCCAGAGGCAGTGTATCAGAGGTGGGAGGTGGGAGGGGGGTGGTAGCAGTACTTACTGTAAGATAGCCTGGAAGCTCTCAATTGGAATCCATGATCCTGCCTTTACATCCTCGATTTCATCAATCTCTTTCAAACATCATTTTGTAACATCCTGAACTACGAAATGTCACCTCTGATGTTCTTTCACTTATATTAAAAATAAACTTTGTTATTTTTCCCTTCTTTGTCCAAGACTATTAACTGTATTTCAAACCTTTCACATGTGGAAATGGGTTATTGTTTATTAACTTTAACTGTGGCACCTCATGAAACATTAACTGAGGCTGACAATTCCATTTCCCATCCATTAATTGTTCTATTAGTGGCTCTTTTGAGTCTCACAGCTGAGGTCCCAGCTTTTAGCCAGAGGCCGAACAATATCTGTGACCGTCATTTCATTCATTTCTAAGTTCATTCACTTTCAGCTGTTATTGTTGTGAATGGTTTCCCAAACACAAGGTTCTAGGCACACATTCATATGCATAATACTCATAGGTACACACACATGCATGCGCATAAAACCGGCAAACACACATAGAATACATGCAAGCACAGAAACACACTCTAGTAATGGACGGAGGAGGTCAGTGTGTTGGCTCGGTAAACAGCTCTGTAAATCATTAGTATCTCCGTCTGATAGCCATTCAAGGTTATTTTACCTCAGGCCACTGATTTAAGCTCTATGTATGGAAAGCTACAGTGACATGTGCACGCACACACATTGTGGCTTGTGAGACACAAACCATAAACATAATCCATTTAAGTACAAACGTCTTCTTTTTTTTTTTTTTTTGCTTTTATCTCCACAGCGCTGGGGCTTGATCCAAGATGAAATTTTCTAAACCTGCAACACCCACATCTCTGGGCTCTGTGCTTCATAAATCAAGCCCTCTATCATTCTCACCGGCCCAACACGTTTTTCCTTGGAAATGAAGACATAGTAGAATCAATTAGGTTTGATGGACCTGACGCTGCTCTGGTCTTTCATGTGCGGTGCAGTTTAGATTCTGTTATTGCTGTGAGAGCAAAAAGCAAAGTTTTATTATCACCGGAGTGTTCCATAATGTAATATTTGAGGAGACCCAGTACTCCTATGAAGGCCTGTTTCATTGCGGTCAATGTCTTCAACCATCAACTTTACACACATCAGAAATAGCTCAGTGAAATGTATGGGAATAGAGTGCACTTTAAATTCATATTTGGACCAATTTACCTTTCCCCTTCCTTTCCCTCTGATACTCTTATGATTGTGTTTATATGTGTGGAAAAAGCACCTTCAGCCAAAGAGAAAAAAGATTTGTTGCCCTGTGGGAGGGTTGCTGCGAAACGCCACTGTATACTTTTCCCTTATGCCTGCTGATTCAGAGTAATGGAAAGATCCAATTGACCATGGAAATATACAAGACCATACCCGCATCTAATATTGTCACTGCATTTTTGTTGAAAGCTGCAGAGATTAAGCTGGTAAATCAAGTGTCATGGACAATCAAAAACCTCCCTAAAGGCCTAGAAGTTCCAAATGTGCCCATGCACACATCATCTCCTCTGCAGATGTGCACATATTCACTGCGCTGGTGTCAATGTGGTTTCATTGTGAGCTGCTGAAAAATCTAGCAGAATTCTTGAAGTCTTAAGCTAGACTGAAATAAATGCATGTGTATGCTGCCGTGTCAGTGTTAGCCACTTTCAAATATTTGACCCATCCTTCTCTTATAATTCTAGCAACATGAAAAAAAGGCTCTTGACTTTGCCTCAGCTGCTTAAAGCACCTGACATACATAACCATCTCCTTTGTGTAAAACTAGTCCACTTTCCAGGTAAAAATATAACATGAAATATTTAGTGAATTTAGTAGGGCTGCCCCCAAATAGTTGACCAAACTTTAGTCTGCAAGAGAGTTAGTTAGTCGGCAAGATTTCATTGGTCGCTTAGTCAAAGAAAACAAAAAAGAAAAAAGAGGAACTCCATTAGGAGCTGCACCTTGTCAAAATAAATAAAAATCTATATGACTAGACCATGTGGGAATTTAATTTGAAAGGACAGACACAGGAAGAGGCTCAGCAGTCAGACAGGAGTCACATTACAAACCAATCACAGCCAACAGATATCTTTCCCTTCTTTCGATATTCAGTCTGATAAATACGTTGCTCATGTTAGTGCAGGGCTACCCAGAGCTTTACATCTGTCCCACAGACGATAGGCCTACACACTTATAAACAGCACCTGGAAGATGATCAGCTCTGCTCTCAGGATTTCAGGTTAATAGGCTATACAATGCTTGTTAAGAATGCTTAGCAACGTCAGACACAACCTGCCGCCGCGCTCCTGAAAGCTAGCACAGAAAGGGCACAAGAGCAGTGCCCAGCACCCGACCTTGCGTTTCCAAGCAGTTAAAGACACGGCATGTGTACAGCCCCTAATTAACAGGGCTGGTACCTGCGGTTATTACACAAGCTAGTCGATAACATGTCAGGCAGGAAATCCAAAGTGTTGAATCATTTTGAGAAGGTGAAGGACAAACCCAAGGTGATGTGTAAACTCGTCGGCTACATACATAACGAATCATCTGAAACATGTAAGTAGCTACGTGCCCATTAGCCACTTGTGACGTGCACTTGTAGGTAAGATACAGGCCTATATTAATGAAGGTTCATTAGTACGGTTTTGTATTCCTCTGTAATGTAGCACAGTGTTAACAATGTTACTGATACTATTCTTTCTCACACCTCCAACTAAGCCAAGGGCAGGCCTAGAATTTAGACGTATAAATTCAGTTAAATAATTGTAATACATTTTTTTAACTAATTGTGTCCATGTCACATCGGAGCTGAAAATCAACAACTCTGCCTCAACAGTGATACTGTGTTAAATGTCAAACATTATCTGTCACCGTGTTGAACTTCTGGCAGTTGCTGTTTGGCTTTGGCCAATCTAAAAGAGGGCATTGCGGAAGCAGAAGAAAGACAAGATGGAGAAGCTGATAATGTTGGTCTCTTGATACCCGAAATTATAATGTAATAAACTTATAAGGACAACCAGAGGAGAAACTGAGCCTGGAATAACATTTCCACCAAACTTCAGATAACTGGTAAATTGTCCAAACATGTAGAAATCATGTAGAAGTCTTGCTACACTATGCAGCAACAAGCTAGCTCGCACTATAGAGTGTGCCAGTAAACCCGGAACTCCGTTAGCGCTTTTAGCACTTCCGGTTCTCTCGTCTAAAAGTCAATAAGTTTTTTGAATGGGATTTTGGTAAAATGCCTCAAATAAGGTCTGTGGTTAACAAAAGCTTAAGCGAGTTTCAGGTTTTGTTCTACAACAATAAAACACGTCAGTAAATACCCTACTTGTGAATTTTGAAGCTTTTACGTGTCGTAAAAAAGGCGGTTGCTAGCAAGTTGCTCAATACGACTACAAACCGTGTCGGGGACATTAAACGTCATCACCCCCGAACAGACGAGAGTGCTGGCAGTCCGCCATTACAGCTTCTTATTTAGTTTAAACAGTCCGATTTCCCCATTATGCAATGTTTTTAAAATCAGTTGAAAGCTTAGTGGCGGTGACGTCAAGAGTCATGCGACCGTGGAGTAGTCATGTAGTCCGTTAAAGCCTAACGTTAGCTTTTTACTTCTGGCAATCGCATTTAAGCTTCAAATGCGGTATGAAAGGTGTTCATATGTGAAGATTATCTCGCTGAACAAAACCTGTAAGTTTCATAAACTTGTGTTAGCCACAGAGCTTATTTTCTGACATAATCCAAAACGCAATGCAAAAATCACATTCACATTCTCTTCCGGGAACCAGCGCAATGCTAAACTTCCATGTTTTGACGTCAGCCCTGGCACACTCTATATGCCAGTGATTACCAAAGCACCTGCCTGTCATCACAGTCGTGGACCGTAGTGGCAGCAGCCGCTTTTAATAATGTTTTGCTTTTCTTTGGGGCAATGCTGTTGCAGGTGGGTGGTATGGTAGGGTGACTGCTGCGGTGTGAAAGCAGTACAAGTGTGGTATCATGCTGCAGAATATTAATTCAGCATGAACAAAAAAAATGGAGTGCAAATTATTTTACCTAATGATTTTACCGTTTTCCCTTATTAGCATGTTTGCATATTAGAGATGAAGTCATCTTTTCGCTGTTCTCTCTCGGCCTCTCCCAAATTACCTGATGATCTACAGGCCAGCTTCAAAGCCATGGTCACATAATTCATACACAAACCAGGAATTATGATTCCAAGTGTATGTCTCTCTAATATCATGCACTGGGGAAATTATGAATTTTTATTACAACCACAGTCATATATTTGATTAGGTCATAAACATTACTTCTTTGTGCTTCTAGGTCTAAAAATGATTAACTTCCATCGGAGGGGCATTAATCATAATATTGAAAACAGTAATAAATGTTACAGAAGGAACAGCAACTAATGACATATAGTCTGGTGTGTTATCTGTTATGAATCTTATTTATATGTTTGTGTTTCAATTGCCTTTTTAAATATAAATCTCTGTCTAATGACACCTGTCAGAATACACATCATAGAAATATTTCATTTATATTAGACAGGACAAAGGTCTGAATTGCCCACTGTCTTGCAAAAGAGAAGCAAAGAAAAGAACATTTCAACTGCACAACATACTATGAAAAGCCAAAATTGGCCTGCTTGAACCCGGGAAACAGTAATAGAATAAACAATGAGGCTTAAAGGCTGTCATTTTGGGGCTGATAGAGAATATCACCTGGGTCATGACTGTGGCAAAATCTCAATAGGCAACCCATGTAAATTCCACTGTATGTATTCTCACCACATACCACATTCACTCTTTTTCATACTCAACCTAAACACACCGAAAGAGTACTACTCTTCCATCTGAGAGAGTCTGGAATATAAATTAAAGATTTTCACCAAATCACTCCATAGAGATCTATTCAATCTCCTATTACCTTTGATTCAAAGAGGCCAGATAATACCTCAATATGCAGGGGTGGCCTATACTTAAAGATAGCCATCCATGTGAATCCTGCCCATACTTGACAAGCCCCAGAGAGCAAGAGATATGCAAGAAAATGAAAGGTGTTCTGAGAGAGCAGGGGGAGACAGAGTGGGGGAGTAGCATCGTAAAACATAGGAAAATCACAAAAAAAGCAAAAGAGGAAAGGAGGAAATACAGAAAAACAGCACATGAGAAGAAGAGATCAACAGATAAGCAGCAGACGGGATGAAAACGAGGGAGGAGGAGAGAGAGAGAGAGAGAGAGAGAGAGAGAGCACCACACACACGACAGATATACTTGGATGAAGAGCTTCCAGCCAAATCCATCATGATGAAACTCTCCTTTGCACCAGGAGGCCTGCACTTCTTTAAGGTCTACAGGCTTTGATGGCTATCATTTTAAAGGTCTAAACATCTTACTCTCAAAATGCGTGTAAAAATGGGAATGGGATTTTTCCAGGGTTTGATGTTCGGGATGAGATATTGGAAAAGTCAATAAATTGAAGAATCTGGTTGAATTTGCTAGGTGCAGGGAACCGTCAGAATTTATTACATTTATGGTCAGTGCTCCGATTTAATGTTACATGTCGAAATTTTGACAGATTTTTTTTTTAAAGATTTTTGGTTTTAATGTTTGCTTTCTTGAAATATTCATCACAGAAATCCCTCGTGTGTGTTTGTGTGTGTGTGTGTGTTTAAACACAAATCTCACATTAAAAATGGTTTCTCAAGTAATGACCACACAAACAGTAATACTGACTCTAGCTTTGTGCTTTACAGAAAGGCCTGGTAGAAAGAGGGGTCCGAACTTGCTGAAAAAAACAAGATCTTTCGTCTAAAAATGACAAGATCTTCTATCAATGTGAAAAAATTTCCATCTCTATTTAGTTGTACAGTAATTTCCAATCATGCGTCTTGGATGAGTAACCGATTTCTGTTGCTTGTGGAGAATCGCAGGCCAAAATTTTGGTAAGACTCATGTATGTATCAATAAACAACAGACAGCATGAATTGGAGGGACACACAAAAGACTGGAATGCAAATAATTAGTGCCCCATACAAATTTGAGATGAAAAAGTCAGCTATTCACGACACATTTTTGATCATAACGTAGTGTTTTTTTCTGCTTTTAACCTTTTAAACATCCAGGAAACGTCAAGTTGGCTATTAAATGCAATAACATGGGGAAAAAAAGCCAAACGAGAAGCTTACAGAAGGCCCTTGTGAAATATAAAGGTGTAAAACTGTGAGTGATCTAAAGCAGTGGTTTTCCAACTGGTGGGTCATGGTCCAAAAGTGGGTCACAAGTTCATTCTGAATGGACCACAAGTGACTTGTGAATGTGTCCGGTTTGTCAAACAGACACTTTATTTTGAAGTACAATGAATTACTGCACAGAGCTTTCATTTTAAAGTGCCGTTTACTGCTGAAGGGTGAGTGACTAACGAACAGTTGCTTAACAGAAACACAAACTGTGTAGACCTTGAGCCAATGACTTAAAATCTGGACCCTGGGGCAGTTGGGAACCACTGATCTAAAATACTAGGAAGCTCAAGAATAGGTTTGTAGGTATCTTACTATTTTACTATATCTTAATATAAAATTTTACTATATCTTATCTTACTATATAATGACTCTGTCTGTGTGTGTGTCTGTGTGTCTGTTCCACGTTTTTCTCCTCACTGACTTGGTCGATCCATGTGAAATTTGCCACAGTGGTAGAGGGTCATGGGAGGATGCGAATGAAGCAATATTACATCAATTGGGCTAAGGGGGGCGCTATAGCAACCGATTGAAATTGCAAACTTTGAATGGGCATATCTCATGCCCCGTATGTCGTAGAGACATGAAACTTTGCACAGAGATGCCTCTCCTCACGAGGAACAAGAACCCATAACTTCCAGTTGCACAGATTTTCCGCCATTTAGAATTTTTTGAAAAACACTTAAAATCGATCTCTTCCTAGGAAGTTTGATCAATCTGCATGAAACTCGGTGAACATAATCTAGGGACCAATATCTAAAGTTCCCTCTTGGCAAAAGTTGGAAAACTTACTAAACCTGAGCTTCTATAAGGCAATGAATATTGCGGAGGGCGTGGCTCATCACATAAAGGTGTATAACATCTCAAGGGTTTCACCAATCACTACGCAACTTTGTAGGCATATGACCACACATAATCTGAGGGGACCCCTCCATTATTGACCCCATCAAACAAAATGGGGGTGCTAGAGAGCTAATTTCTTATCTAAGTTCCCTCTTGGCAAAAGTTGGAAAACTTACTAAAACTGAGCTTCAATAAGGCAATGACTTTAACTATCTGCCTTTCAACGTGCTACCTCAACTACTAATGTACAGTTTTAGCCCACTAACTATCCCACTATTGGCAATGGTACTACTGTACTTTAAATAAAGCAATCGTACTATCAAATTCACAAAAACTCTGTCTGAATACATTGCTCTTCTTAATGGGTTCAGCTGACTATTTAATCTGCAATTTCCTATGACCTGTATCCCAAACACACACCATGTGAAACTGTACAGGCAACTGTGCACTCAGTGGGTATGGACTAGTTTAACGATAATGATTAAAAAATGGGAATGTACATATAATGGACACTTTTTTTCTGTCATTTTTTACATGTTTGTCCCCAGTGTCATTTCCAAAATTAAGTTTGACTTTATGAGTTTCTGCAAACCACTGATAGGTCCCATGTTTACATTAGTATGTAGCAGATATGTTGAAACTTGATGTTTCTTTGCATTTTAACAATGCTGTGAGGCTTGGGTTAGGCACAGAAACCACTTGGTTATGATTAGGAAAAGATCATGTCATGTCTTACATACCTGGTTTTGGTGCCACAATTCAAACATATTTAAACATATTTAGGTGTGAAAAAAGCTGCTGGAAACAAAGCAAAAGGTCGCTAAAAATCAGTTGTGTTGTTGGTGGAACCAAACAGTGATCTGCAGTGGTGGAGCTTGTCAGCCATATTATGACACTGTCCATCATCCTCTCCACCTCACGATGACAAAGTCAGCTCATTTACATGTAATCAGAGCTACATCACTTTAGAAACATAGGGCTGAGCAATATATTGATATTATATCGATAGCAGGATGTGAAACTAGATACCATCTTAGATTTTGGATGTTGTACTGTAATATCATTTTTTATATCATTTTTTTCCTGCTTTTAAAGGCTGCATTACAGTAAAGTGATGCAAATTTCTGAACTGGCCAGACTGTTCTAGATGTATAGTAGTGTGACAATATCAATATTGAGGTATTTGGTCCAAGATATTGTGATATTTGATTTTCTCCATATCACCCAGCCCTAATTCATATGATACACATGACATGTACAAATGTTACATGCCTGTGTTTTGCAGGAACCTCCACTTGTGTTTTTTCCCTGGGCATCACAATGTTGTCGGGGAAGATTCTTCAAACAGGATCAAGTTCAAACCATCATATTGGCCTTGAGCATTATTTTGCATTCAAGCTTGTTTTGCACCTGACTTTGACCTCTGACCCTCAAGGAGAAGGTCATGTGAAGCAGAGAAGTCCTCCGGGGAACAATAAAGTAACATATTACATGTGACTTGCTCTATCATTTTCAAAAATAATGTTGCAGTCATTACAGGGTGGAGTGGGAAGTGTAAAAAAGGAATTTTTTTAGCTTTGACTATTCCAGGTTTGTGCTGCATGATAACAAAATGCTGCTTCACCATGTTCTGTTCTGAAAAGATTCATGACAGAGCCAGAGCCCATTGGCCTTCCAAACTGGGAGCACATGCTGTACTCTAGGGCTGTACCAGGGAAAATACACAGAGAAGCTCAGGGGTGCGTTTATTTTGTAGCCAGCAAGGTAACGAAAACAAGTACCAACAACACAGTGCAGGAAAAGGAGAAAATATTGTTTACGTTAATAGAACTAAGGTCTGTTGCAAAAGTGCTGCAAAGCATACAGTTAGCAATCAACTGACAATATTTACAACTCTGATTAATTTATTCGAAAAACCGTTTTGATTCTTTTGATCAGTGGACCCTTATAGACTAAAGATATATGTATAGAATTGAGGAATGGGCACATATTCAGATTTTCTGGCCACTTGAAAGGTCTTTTTTGTTTGCTATGCCAGTAAATCTGCTTCATTTCATATTATTTTGAAATCCAAGACTTTGTTTATCTGAAATTAGAGTAAAACCTACTGTCCTAGACCCTATCTTGTTACTTTAAGCCTTTCATTTAAAATTTCAGGAAAACATAGAGGGAGGGAGGAGAATTGGCGCTGAGTTGGACCAGAGTGTGGTTGACAAGTGTTAGCTGCTAGCTTGTAATCATTTCTTGACAAGCTTCAGAATTAATTTGTATTTATTGTCTGGGTACTCCAGCTTCCTCCCACAGTCCAAAGACATGCAGGTTAATTGGTGACTCTAAATTGTCCGTAGGTGTGAATGTGAGTGTGAATGGTTGTCTGTTTCTATGTGTCAGCCCTGTGATAGTGTGGCGACCTGTCGAGGGGGTACCCTGCCCCTCGCCCACTGTCAGCTGGGATAGGCTCCAGCTCCCCTCCGCGACCCTCAAGAAGATAAGCGGTTACAAAAATGGATGGATGTCTGAATTTGGCAATATGAGCTTCATTATCTGAAAGGCAAGACTTTGTTTATCTAGAATCAAGCAAACCCTCCAAATGACCGAAAATCGAGATGATGACATAGATCCACGTTTATTAAGAAATGAGCCATTGTGACACCCGATTCATTTTGATAGAGGATGCCAGATATGCATGCATAAGTGTATCTGCAATTATGTGTTTACAGGTGTGTTTGCACAATGTGTGTTTTACAGTAAGAGAGAAAAAAGAGATAGTGTGCCTCTGTATGAGCCAGAAAATTAGTGTATATTATTTGTCAAGCTATTTTGGGCTATCACATCATCCACACACATAGTATTTGCTACTTTGCAATCAGGTTTACACACACACACACACACACACACACACACACACACACACACACACACATCTGTTACGGTGCTGTTGAGGCCAAATGCCATTATTCTAATTCAAGACTCAAGCAGTTCTGGGCCAGAAGAGGCAGTTGCTGGATAGCCATACCCTCCAAGCCAGTGACACAGTCTGTCCCTCACACGTACACACCCCACACGCATGCACACATGCATGCAAACCCCCCATCCCATTCCATCTCGTCACCTTGCCCCCAAAACATCCTGAAACAAAATTTATTCATTCATTTATTCATTCATCCAATCATTTTGGCCTCTTCACTATTTGAGAGGAGGTGAATAGGCCCATTGTGCTGCAACCTGTGTACCTCAACCCCTCAAGCACTCTGGCCAATTTTTGCTCCCATGCTGTCCCCTTAAGAGGAAAGAGCTGAAATGAAAAGCCTTGTCCTTCTCTCTCCCCTCCTGCTCTCCTTCCCCCCCTGCCATCATCCTCCCATCCTCCTATCCTCTCCAAAAACAACCCATAATGGGGGACTGGAGGCTGTCTATCTATTTTTCTGCCAAAAGAGGGGAGAGAGAAAGAGAGAGTGAGTGAGAAAGAAAGAGAGAGAGACCAACAGTGAGCTCATCATCCTTGATTAGGCCTGTCACCACCAGGTAGGAGGCAGCAATTAGCCTTGGCCAGGCCTGTTCCGCTGAGACACACACACACATGCACACATGCCCACACGTGCTCCCTTACACACACATGCATAATTACGCAGACACAACAGACACTCATTCAGACACACACCCATACACTTGGGAAACCGACTGAATGAGCGCGGCATCTGTTAGAGAGTGATTTGGCTGCTGAAGTGAAAGAAAGGATGGATGAATGTGTGGCGAGGAGGAGAGGAGCAGTGGCACACTGGCATGGAGGGATGGAGAACGGGAAGAGAAGTCACGCTGAAGGACAGGGGAGGAAAAAGAGAGGGAGGGAAAGTTTTTTAAAACAGGACAGGTGTGAGACGACAGCAAGCGGAGGTGAAAAGGGAGAAAAAGTAATCGTGAGTGGATGTGTGAAAATATTAAAACAGGTAGGGTTTGGGTTTTAGAAAATGGGCTGAGTTGAAGGAGTAAAGGAAGTGCAGAGGGAAGGAAAGAAGAGAAGGAATCAGGAAATTAAAGGGGGATTAAAAACAAGAGCATGGCTGCTTGGACTGATAGTTTGTGTTGGGACAAAAGGGGAAAGGATGGAGCAAGGCAAGAGGAAAATGAGGGAAGAGGTAGCGGAAAGAGATTGGGAGCGGGGCAGTAGTGCTGGTAAGGGAAGAAAGGAGGGATGGAGGGAGATGAGGGGAGGGGGGGACAGATGGAGTGAGGAAAGGGAAAGGAAAAGCAGGCATGGAGCAAAAGACAGGAGGAGATGAGGGGTGGGGAGAGAGGGGAAGGAAGAGCGGGGTGCTGAGATGGACGGGGAGAGGAGATTGGCTGTTTGGTTTTGATAGCATGTGCCAAATCGATTGTGGCTGACTAATCCAGTTAGTTATGGCAGAGGCATGCAGAAGAGGCGCTTATGGGGGTGTTAGGTTATAGTGTAGGGGTGTGTATGTGTGTGTGTGTGTGTGTGTGTGTGTGTGTGTGTTGGTCTGTCTGCGATTGTGTGTACGTCTCCTGCCCTGTGTGTCTGCATGTGTGTTTGTGTGAAGCATGTCCAAAGCTGACATGAGGCAAAGCTACTGCCATGCTGTGAGACTTCGCTCTTGGAGAAAAAACAACACAGAACACACTAATCAAAATTCACTCATACATGCACAGGATACGTGCTCAACCGTTGAGATAAACTCAGTTGATTTTATTAGAAATTAAAAAGACAATCATGACAAGAGCAAGAGAGAATAACTTTAATACGCTGTTTAGATTCTCTTGGCTAAATATTGTATTCGTTTGATTCTTTTGAGTGCAAGTTTTGAAGCACACACAGATGAGGACAGATGGAGTCTGCTGGCAAATGTTAGGGGGGTTTCTTCAGCTGAAAGTGGAGCTGTTCATATTTTCACTTTCTCAACGAGCCATTTCCACAGTCCACATCCAAGAAATATGGCACGGAATAAAAATTCCCATTGTCATATTCCATTTAAAGACATTGTCAAAAATTATTGCTATGGCCACAGTCATAACAGCAGCAGTGCTATAGGGTGCTTAGCATGCTCTGGCCCCTTAGCATGCTCTTTACAATGAGCCACTTATGTAGAGAAGGAACGCTGGCATGTTAAATCACTTCATCTATAATTGCCTGCATTTACTTCTCCTTAGAGGGCCAAACATAAGAAATTCTCCCAGGCCCAATAAATGCTGCTGCTGACCGTATTTCTGATTAGGGGCTGGGGGGCGGAGGAAAGGGTTTGACGCTCATTTTTCACAAACAATTTTTCCATTTTTCTTCACAGGCAGACAGTTGGCATTAGATTAGGGCAGGCCTAACAGAGGCAGGGCCGCTAGCAAATTGTGCGGCTTGAAGGGCAAATGCCCCTCTGAATTTATCAACTTATGGCTCCAGTGAGCTGCGAGGGATGGTGATGACCTTAAGATACCCTCCTAAGGATGCTTTTTACCGTCACTCCATGCTACACGCAGAGGCTCTTTACAGGGCCATAGGCTACTAGTCTGAATGAGCTCAGGTTTTTTTTCTTCTGAAGTTTCATTTTAAATAAATCTGTGAGTAAATTGGCTATATAGCTGCAGTTGTTTTATGCATTTTTCCTCATGACTGTACTACTAAAATGTAAATAGCAGTATGCATCTTTTTTTTTTCATGAATATAAAATGCTTTTACCAGCACACTCAACATTGTTCGAGACCATATTAGTTTTACCATCACATACTGCACTATGATACAACTTACTTTGCCCAGTATGTGAATGATGTCCTCCTGAGACCCCATGTCCTCATATGAGGACATTACATTTTGGGTTTACTGGACCTTGTGCTTCGTTCTGCTTAACTTAGGCCGTTGTCCTCGTTCATGGACACTTCTTTGTGCCATCTAGTGGTAGTAAGACCACCATACACTAATCCATATAAAAACAAGATGGTTGCTATCTCTGCCAAATCAGTCTGCAGCCGATCCAGACGCAAAAGTGGACAAAGTACAAAACCTGATCACATTTAAAGGTTGAAACCTGTTTATTTATGATTAATAATGTTTGTAGTTTGATATACTATACAGACTTTACCAATTTTAGCAACAGTAACAAGCCAAGACATGATTAATTAGAAAGTACTTGTTTGAAGACACTGGGAATTTATCGTTGTCTCAGATGACTACATTGGGACTTTATTATCGTTGAGAGTGTTTAGTTTTTTTATACTTATCAGGTCCTACTAATCCCAAATAGCTAGGAGAAATCAAAAATGCATACCAAAGAAAAGTTCGGGTCTCAGGAAGGTATGGAGTGGTGCAGGAATGAAGCCTAAAACCCTGAAATGAGTTAGCATTTTCACACTCCTACTACCCTTTATCTGGTAGTCAGTATAGTTTTTGGAATGGATTTTTGGTTAGATGCCTGAAAATATCTTAAATGTCTGTGGTTACCACAAGTTTTTACTTTTTGGTCTACAACATAAAATACATCAGCAACAGACAGGCAGGCAGGGCAATTGCACTGGGGCCCATGGGGAGAAGGGGCCCAGAGAGAAAGTAGGATCTCCATCAATATAATGGGCAGAAAATGGAATCTTGGCAAGTAATTCAAATTGCCAACTTAGATATATGCCTGTGATTAAAGAAGAACTCACAATAATAATTTAACAACAAAATGGTGCCATTCACTATATATGACAATGAAAAGGGAAACCCATTTCCATTATGGTTTTCTTCCTTTATTTATTCATTTATTTATTTATTTGTAAAATAGTTAGTAGCAGTGTGTCACACAGTATCTAAATATATGCTTCTTCGACATAAACAAAAAAATAATTTAAAAGCTAATTAATTAAATGAAAAATTACTTATTTTCACTGGTATATCTGTCATATACATATATGCAATTATGATTTCTGGGTATTATGTATGTTGTTGCTATCCAATGTCAAGTCTCTGATCATATAACGGGACCATAAGATTATACAGTGGCGAGTCTAGGTGCATAACTATTAAATAAAATGCACTAGGGCCTGTCATAGTAGCATGCACCGGGGCTGTTGTCCTTATGCCACTGATCAGTAAATACCCCACTCCAAAATTCTGAAGTCTTTACATGTCTTTAAAAAGATGATTGCTAACAAGTGGCTAAATGAGACTACAGAGTGACCAGAGACTACAAAATGGAAAAATCCCATTGGATTTTTGTTGGACAACCAGAGAGATGTTAACCTCCCTGTTGGTCTTCAAATAAATGTTACTGATGCAGCACCTAATTTATAATTCCTTTAGGTCTACAGCTGAAATTATGATACATACATACTGATGTTAAAACATTTTTTAGACTGATTTGAAGTCTTTTTTTTAAATTACAGTTTATATATTGGCAACAACTGTTTTGGCTCAGTAAAATTACTTACTTAATCCTCTTTGTGCGAGGCGGGACAGTGCAGTGTCTGTAGCCTAAGCTTTTTTTACAGGATGAGGTCGTTAACTGCGAGCCAAACCATCCACTTTTTCTGACGTCTGGAGGTTTTTGGAGTTGATTTGTTAGTCCTCTCCCCTGGCCTATTGTCCCTCAGGCTTCAGTAATGGGTTACAGTCTCACACCGCATGAGACCAGACAGGTTTTGGGCTGTCTACAAGCTGCCCCGGTACGTCAAGCCCAACCAACTCCAGCTGCTGTATAATGAAAGCCATAACCATACCTCTGCAGAATGCAGGTTAGGCTTTAGTCTATCGTACCAGCAACACCACATAGTACAGATGACAATATTGTCATATTATTTATTGGCAACAACCATACTATGTTAGAATAAGTGTCTCTATTTGGCCCACTGACATCAGCAGTGTTATAATAAGAAAGGATGCTCTTCATAGGCTAACATATAAGATCAGATGAAGCTGGGATACAGTATAGAGTATACAGTATGAGAGAGACTATGCTTGTGTACACACAACACACACACAGTCATGTGTAAGCGTAAGTGTGTGCACTTGTGTGTAAAGCAGAGGTGTGTTTTCCCCAAACTCCATCACTCACCCTCAGTGACAACTCCATACAAAGAACTGTTGTTCCATCAGGGTCGTAACTCGACTGGAAGGACACATACAGTGGAAACACACACATTTCAAATAGCTGTTCCAAAATACACTGTGCTGCACTGCTGTCTTGACTGTAAGGACTTATTGTACGCTTGAATGAAATTCAGTTGAATGAATACATTGTGCCTTAAAAACATCCAGTAAATTATACATCTGACATGTGGCCATGAAAGCGGACAGAGCACACAGGGGGACGCGCTCAGACACACAGGCAGAGGATCATTGGAGTAAGCAGGGAAAACGTTTCCTGTAATTTTGTGCAGCTATAGTACAGGATGAGCTTAATGCACCTGATTGCTTACATGCTGCAACTGAGACACTCTGCTTGAATAGGAATGTTCTGGACTGTCTAATTATGAATCCTATTTATCCAGGCCGCTCTCACCGAAAAATGGCCCATGTAGGCTTATTGCGACCCATACTTACGTTTATTTTAAAGCAGTGCCCTCTAGTGGCCATAGTAATTATTATGTATGTGACATCTATCATGTGACAAACATGACATTATGTTAGTAACAAAAATATTTAAAGCCATATCATGATGGTTTTTCTAAACCTAACCACAAAGTTTCATTGCGTAATATTATCATTATGATAAGGACGTGTTTAAAACTGCAACACTTAAAACAGTCATATATGTCATTTCGGAAATCAATGGAAATCAACCTGTTCTGTCATTTAGGTATAGACCCTTTAAGGGCCGATGTCAAAGTTACGTAATTCTGTTAGCTGGAGGCAAAACACGACTCACCACCACAGGGCTGTAGGCTTCATAGGAGTCTTAAAACAATGTCTTATTGTCTTATTGGGTGCCAGAATAGAAGGAGTTGTGACTCATAACTTAAATCTTATCGCATATCGCACTGCCCGTCAACGAAAACAAAGACAACTATGGTTAAATGCAATAAAATGAAAGGACTGGACGGAGGCAATCATCAAAAATGCTCACATGTGCAGCGCTCACTTTATATCATGTAAGGGAAAAAGTATTTACTATTGTAGAATAACATTATGTGTATTTAGGGTAATTATGTCGACCTAATCAGAAACTGGGGAGGTATTAAGAGGAATATTGGATTTCTACATAATGCTAACTTTTTAGCGCATTCGCTTCGATAGCAAAACAAACCGGAGGAAACCGTTTAAGTGTTGTTCTCCTTTGTAAGATTGGCATCGTAATCAACCACAAAGCCGGCCATCCCACTTT
Organism: Epinephelus lanceolatus; assembly: GCF_041903045.1. Lineage (NCBI taxonomy): Eukaryota > Metazoa > Chordata > Actinopteri > Perciformes > Serranidae > Epinephelus > Epinephelus lanceolatus. The sequence continues at coordinate 27,975,737 of NC_135743.1, forward strand.
CAGCAATCCTGTCAAACCATCAATCCACTGAGTGAGAGCATACGAGTCGGCCAGTCTGGTCCTGTTGGTCAGTGTTTACTTTTTCAAGTGACACTCGCAGTCCTGGAGAATGACTGACCTGACGGGAACTGCCCATTGGTTCGACAGTCCATTGGTCCGACATCCCATTGTTCCGACCATATTAAACTCATTGTTCCGAAGTCCGTTCCGAAATCATCATGATGCCCTGTGGTTAAGGTCTGGTTAGGTTTAGGCACAAAGACCACTTGGTTAGGATCAGGAAAAGATCATGGTGTGGGTTAAAATGAAAAAGAAAGTGACAAACACATAAGCCGTGAGCCTGCTCCGCCTCAAGCCGGTCGCGGCGCACCATACGCCCGCCGCAAGCCGTTGAGCACCGCGGACAGTCGGACTAATGGGATGTCGACCCAATGGGCTGTCGAACCAATGACATGGACCCGACCTGACGTGGTGCGTTCCTAAATTCAGTCTGACTCTGGCTCTTTGGAGTGAACGAGCCAGCTCCTAATTCAAGTCGTGTTGATGACCCTCCTCGGTTAGAAACGAACAGTAGGGAGCTAACCCACTATCCGCTAGCACTTGCTTGTATTGACAGGCTTGGTGTTTATAAAGGGCATTGCTATGGCTACACCAAACTTTATATCTGTGGAGCCTATTCTGGGTCCACATTAAAATATCCAGATCATGTGATGCGATAAAATCATCAATGCAATTTGTCGTTGAACCCACTAACGCCCCCGCCCCCCCCCCCCACTCACACACACACACACACACAGCAAAAAAACGAACAAACAAGCCGTATCTTTGAACCGGCTCTTCAAAGTGAACGAGAGCCAAAGAACTGGCCCTCACAAGTGAACAAGAAATCCCATCACTATGCTCTACAATAAAATGAGTGCCGAGAGTGCAGTGCTCTGGATAACTGAATGGTACTTTCCGACAGCGCTCCAAATTTACTAACAGTCCAGTTTGTGCCAGAGTGCACTCCAGCACTCAGAATGACTTTTTCTGAATGCGCCACTCACCTCATCTTCCTCTATTGTCTAAACCAACAGAACTTGCTAGCTAGTGCTGGCTAATGTCTGGAGAATTGTTTAGCCTCCAGCTAAGCCCCGCCCACCAAAAAAACATCATACTGTTTACTTACAGTAAAAGGGTCTTTACGAGAGGGTTGCATTTATCTCATCCTGGTAAAATGTGGCCAGTTAACTAAAAACAAAGTAAGTTCTTTGTACTGTAGAAGTAGTGGATATCTAGTAGACATTTCTGTTGTGTCACTGAGTCTGCTTACTAGCTGTTGGCTTGTTTAAAACAAATTCTCCTGCATGCCTGCAGCATCACAGTCCATACATTACCACTAGAAGAACACCATGACTGCTAATGGCATTATGAGGATAATACATGGATTACCATGGTACATGGATATGATTTAATACTCATACAGAATCATTTTTTCTTACTGTAATTATCATGCAATCTAGATAATCAAAATGCCCGTTAGTAGTTTAGACTTAAAGGTCATCCTTACTAATGCCTACTAAATGAAAAATGAGGCATTTCAATATATGCTAATGTCATAAACAGCAGCAGCCAGGCACCAGTGTGAGGCACTGGCCATGTCTCACTTCATCATATGATCCTTAGTGTTATGTTTTACCTGTGGCAAGAGGCTGCAGAGTGAAGGCTGACTAACGTGTTGTTTTCATGGGCAGCATTACATCTGACTAGAGATGTGGAGGTCATCAGGCTGACACTGTTAATAATACGCTATGTAGTCTGAGTGTAATCCAGAGGCATTGTTTTTACGTAACATGATGAAGAAACAGATTTAAAGTCGAACATAACATTCTTTACTTAACCGTGAAAGCAATCTGGAAACTAGACCATCACTAAGGTAACTCCGTCTGTGTTTCTGTTCATGTATTTATTCTGTTTGTCCCCAGGCTTGATTTCTTAAAAGGGAGGTGACTTAAAACATGAATGAGGGCCTCACTCAAAACAGGAAAGTGAATGCCTCACCCAGTATCAGCTGCACTGTATAGTGACTATTTGTCAGTTACTTCAGTTTACAATAATAACAATATCACCCACCTGACACCTCTAAGGTATCTTAATTGTCTCATTAACATAAACATATACCGTCTAATATTAGCATTCTAATGAAACACTGCAAAATGGGATTGCGACTTTTTCTTCCACAGTGACAGATCGTCTTTCTTTCAGAGCAGAATGGGTGTGATTGACACAGACTTCTGTCAAAACTGAGACTAAGACTTTTAAGCTCTTAATAACACTGCACATATTAAATAGCAGGTGTTCTGATTAACATGAAATAGTGATTAGCTCTCCAATTACAATGTGACTTCTTCTAATTTATTCTTAACATCTGATACTTTGTGTCAATCAAAACGAAACAAATGCCACAGTCACATGTCATTATCACGCCAACAAAGAGATACTAGTCTCTAATAGCCTTGAATTCAAACTGATTTCAGCTGTTTCTTTGTGGAAGTTAAGAGCAAATATTTATTACTAAACAGTCATTGTTTTAATTCATAGGTTGGTGTAACCTTCCACAGCATAGGTGATGATCCTCCAGCACCAGCATTCACAGATGAGGAAAATTCTCCTCCCTTATTTTAATGTATATCATAATAATATCCTTAGGAATCAACTTAACCATTCATGTATGCAAACAATTCATAAAGCACACACTCGGAAGTCTCTCTTAAAAGGTGCGTTCAGTTTGATCCATGAGATCTTTTGTTGCCTGTGGCAGGTTGTATTATTTTAGCGTTTGATGAATGGAAATCTGTCACACATTTGAAAGCGTGAAATGCACTCATGCATGGTGGGACTCTCACTCTGCAGTATATAGGACATACAGTGTAATGGAATTCGCCTTAAACACTTTCTGAGCCTAATCAATGGAATACCTACTTTCAGTACAGTTTGCATGATGCCTTTTAAATTGAGATGGCTTTATTTAAGTCCGAGCCATCAATCAAAAGGTTCGGACGTATTAAAGTCTGGAGATATTTTGGTGGTATGACTATATCACGTTGAATCATATGTGTGATTGACTACCTAGATGTATATGTGTGCATGCGTGTGAATACAGAAACCCCATGGGCGTATTACCGTGCACATTGTTCATGATCTGCGGAGAGAGGTTTCATTCTCACAGAATTTTGGGCCTCTTCTTCTCCCCAGTAAGCCCTTCACTCAAACCCCTCAGTTGTGTAAATATACTAACTGATATGGTCATAAATTACTGATTGAGCTTTTAATTTTAATATCTCATTAAGCATGTGGCATGATTAAACATTGTAGGCATTTACCCACTCCATTATTTAATGGTTAATAGAGTATTATCAAATATTGGGAGAGAGCAGGAGATGATGATGTGATGAAGGTCCACAGTTGGATTAAAACCGTGGAGGCTGTGGTTTTTATGGAGCAGTATATGTTAGAGCCTCATACATCAATCAGCACCTGAGGTGTTCCCTGGCTACTGGGATGTATATTCTATCCAGTGTGGGTCTGCCCTGGGGTTTCCTCCAGGTAAGAACTGTTTGAAATACCTCCAGAGTGCATCAGGGAGGCATACTGATCAAATGCTTCAGTCTTGAGGCAGTCTTTCCTGCTATCTTTCAGTGAGAAAAGGCCATGGCCCTGCTCTAACCTCCTCAACCTATCCTGAAAGGTGAGCACATACACTCGACATTTTGACCAATTTCATCTGCTTAATTCATCACTGACCATGGTTAGGTTGGAGCATAAAGCATATCGACTTCAGGCTCCTTCCTCACCACACTGCTCCAGTGCAGTGACCACAAGACTGCAATTGCCGTTGTGTCGATCTCACTCTCTATATCACTCAGGATGAGTCTCAGTGGTTTAAAAGTGTTTGGCAACAGCATAACCTGAACCCAGAGGACAAATTATGTATGTAAACCACAGATACATTACATTTACATGTTATTATGTAGCAGATACGATGAAACTTAAAGTTTCACCAACGCTGTTGTTAATGTCAAGTTAGGTTTAGGCAGAACATCAGTTGGCTGTGGTTAGGCAAAGATCTTGTTTTGGCTTAAAATACCCTGTGTGGGAGTCATATCCTGGCACCTGGCTCTCACTCACAGAGAAGAAGAGGAACGTTAGCGTTAGCTCCCGGTGTTAGCAGTAGCCGGGATCCGGCGATGGCTCTAGCCGAGTTGGCTGCCACCGGCTACTGGAGTAACTTACAGCTATGGAGCGCAGAGACCGAGAGTGAGTGAAAGACATCGCTAACTGCTAAACTAAGTTTAGACGAGGCAAGTCGGGGGTGGAGGTCGAGAGCAGAGGTAGAGGGAGGTGTGGCTCATGACACACTTTGTTTTGGTCTACAGCCAGTGCACAACAGCAAACCTAGCGGTGACACACAGGTCCCTTTAACACACAGGTCCGAAAGACACACACACATGCACAACCAGGACCTATACATGCACAAAGTGGAGGGATGTCAGAGTGATCGGGCTGCCTTGGTCAGGCACCCCGAGCGGTTGAGGGGTTCGGTGCCTTGCTCAAGGGCACCTCGGCAGTGCCCAGGAGGTGAACTGGCACCTCTCCAGCTACCAGTCCACACTCCATATTTGGTCCGGACGGGGACTTGAACAGGCGACCGTCCGGTTCCCAACCCAAGTCCCTATGGACTGAGCTACTGCCGTCTTGGCCAGATAAGTACAGATGTCATGGAAAAACATAACCGCTTTTTGGGCCACATTCCAAGCAAAAAAAGTAGTGATGTCTTGGTAATAAATAACCACTTCCCATGCCAAAAAAGGCCTTAAAACACAGTGACAGGTCCCTAAAAAACACCCACTACTGGGGCCTGAAAAGCCACTGTAAAAAGAGTAATGGGTAACTAAAACACAGCCACATCTGGGGGCTGAAAGCTGCTGAGAAACAGCCACAGGTCACTAACAAACACCCAGTTCAGTGCCTTAACGGCCACTGAGACCATGGCAATGACTTGCAACATCATGACCAGATTTTTTTTGCTGGTCTCAAACAGTGGTGTGCAGTGGTCTGCAGCATCCACTGCCCCCCTCACCTTATACAGCTTATACAGTACATCACTTTCACTGAAAAATGGGGCTGAAAATACACCTTTTTTAATTACAAAGAACTGTACAACAGGTACATAACCTCCAGAAGCATCAAACACAGCCTGAAAACCTGCTTCTTCAGTTCACCCTTACTTCATGTTTAGCTTCACCATGTCTGTTCAGTAGCCATCCGATCCAACATACTAGCCAATCGCATAATCTTGATCTGAGGTGTTGACGCTAAATAAATGGGACAATCACGCCTCAAACAGAAGTTCAATAACAAAGCATCCTCAGGTAGGTTTCGTTTCTACTGTTTTCTCACTGGCAGTGTGAAGACTGAATTCCAATGGTTGAATTACTGTTTAGAGTCCAGAGGTGGAGTGTTTACAAGGACCCCACAACACACATTAGCATTGAGGTGACCTTCTTACATTGGACAAACTCCAACATTGAGAGCTCAGTTGGGGCCTCGTGAGTGTCCTCACCACCTGCTCATTACCGCTCACTCTGAAGAGCTCCAGAAAGAGGAGTGAGTCCAACATTTATCCAAAAGTCAGAGGTGAGCTCAACAACATTATATGTAGCTCATATTATAGATGTAGTCACTAAGCCTTTGACGAGTATGAACATACAGACAAATTGTTTGCTATTTGCAAAAGAAAAAAGAAGGGATAAAGGTGCAAAGAAGAAAATTATTACAGAAAATGTGCCAACAGCAAATAACATAAAATAACAGAAAGTCATTAAACAAGGACAATCTGAAGGTTATTTTTTATTAAGTAAACATAAGCTGTCAATTGCAGTGTAAATCTCAGATCCCGGACTGTTGTGTAATGTGTAATAATGGCACATGTCCGGTTCAATCTTTGTTCTTAAATGTCTTAAATCACATCAGAGCTACCGAGATCTAATAAAGAAAACTATGATCTTTCAGAAATCAATGCAATTACTGTAATCAACAAAATCAAGCTATTGCAATGGACCTCTGGGAACTGAGTGAGCCAAACATATGAGTTCCAACTACATGATTGCCTTTGCTTTTGCTGTTCAAGCTGTTATGGCTGCATTAAATTATGAACTCTACTTTCATAACCTCGGGTATTGCAGAGCTTAGCAAAGCCACAGCTGATTCAATTCACAACATATAAAGAACCAGGGACAGGAGCCTGTAATCAATGGATAATTTCCACGTTACATGTCCTGTGGACTTGTGCAGTGTCGAATGCAATCAAAAGTGTCAAAACCTGTAAAACTTCCTCTCGGCTTGTGTGTGTGTGGGAGTGTGTGGGTGTGTGTGTGTGGGTGTCTGCACTTTATCTTGCCACTCAATATCTGCACTATCGCTCGCTGCTCTTTGAACAACAAATGGAAGGCAGCCGCTGTGGTGTAAATCCAATTTTCAACACCCAGTAGGTGTCATTGTGTGCCTCGTGTCAATCTCTGTACTTTGCATTAACATCATTATGATTTACACGTTGCATCCACTTATACTAATCATATTTGATTTCAGAAAGCATGGTGTATACTGTCATCTATCTTAAACATAACTGATGTTCCTACCAATTAGCAAGTATCTCATCTTATATGCATTTTTATATTGGCAAAACTGCAATTTACAGCCATAGAGCACTTGCTTATATCCTCCTAATAGACAGACCTTTATATAAACATCAATATATCATTAAAATTGAAAGTTTTCTTTAATTAAGCATCAGCTTATGCCAGCTATGCACATTTATTACATCGATCACACTACACAATTCCCAGTAATATAATGACAATTCTAATGCTAGACATACGAAAATATCACGAGTTACAAAGTGTATCTTAACCACTCTACTCTCTTAAGACATGAGAATAAGAGAAATGATTAAATTTCTCTCCCCTTTTTTTTGTGCTTGCTAATGGCATTACATCTCTTTGTTATGCCTCGCTGGTGCAGACAGCAGTCCCTCAGTAATTAAGTACAAACGCTAGAGAGAGGAAGAGAGCGAGAGAGGCAGAGAAAGAGAAAGAGGCAGGCTCAGCTGGTTCCCCGAACATAAAAACAGGTCTAATTAACAGCGTTGACTTCACACATGAGATTGACTCAAAGGGGAGTGAATTGCAGGCAATTACTCATACACCAGAATATCATTTATAGACAATTCATTTGGAAACTTGTGCCAATTTATTCCTTTTAGTGCCAGGCGGATTCTTCGACAAAGCAAAGTTTAAATGTCATATATTTTTTGGGAAATTTATCAGGTATAATCATATTTATTAGTAATAGTGATATTACTTCTCAAGACATGTCAAGAGCAGAACATGACATGATTAGCTTGCTGAGCAGAACAGTTAGTCAAATTCTGTTTGGGTTGAATTAGTGGAAATGATGTGATGTGTGTTTTAAATTTATTTTTTGACATTTAGATGGTAAATACTGCATAATACACATTCATATCACTCCCTCGTACGGCCAAGTGTACCTTGCCGTGAGGACAAAGGAACACATCTATTTCCCCTAAAATGTAGGCCAATCATCGCCCCTTATTTTGGCTTTGTATAGAGTTGTTCCAATTCCACAATGGGGAAGTTACCTGGTGTGTGGATAGTGCTTTGTCATCAGGTTTGTCTGACAAGAGATGGGGGAAGAAAAAAAAAAACAACCTCCACCGTCCTTCTCCCTTCTTCTTTTCTTTTCACAGTGAGGCGTGATAAATGGCTAGTCAGCGTCCCACCAGAGAATAATATAACTCCAGCCTTTGCTGTCTGTCCATGCCTCCTGTCTGTACCTCTGCCAGTATTTTCCATTTTTTCTTTTTTTTTTTTAACTTGCTCGCAGACACTCCCCACCTCACACACACACACACACACACACACACACACCTCCCACCCTTTCCCGCCCATCTTAACCCTATCTCTCTCCTCTGTCTGGAACACTCTCCTCTCCCTCATACCTCCCCTTCGCCTCACTCTCCATCATCCCTCGCCCCCCCCACCCCTGCACAGAATAGAGAGAGAAGCCAACATTATTCTAGCGGAGGAGCAGGTGAGGGTTAAAAGGCGACCGCGGCCTAGTCTTCCAGGAATTAAAGGGAAAGAGCTCGGGGAAGCAGGGGATAAAGACGGGGCCTGTTTAAAATTCTGACACCTCTCCGCTATAAAGTAGGATTTCTGAGCCACTTGGGGCACAGGGAGGAGGAAAAGAGACTTAAGCAGATGCAGAGGGTAAATGCAAGGCTTTGTTATTTCTGACAAGCCCACAGAATGGAAATGTCATTAACTGACTGTAAATATTCAAACTCCATCTCGCTCGCTTTCGCTCTCTGATGGAGGTTTTTACAATGTTGTTTTGTCTTTAGGCACATGCATAGATAATCCAGGTTGCGCACAGAGAAGAAATTCTCTGAGACTTATATCAATAATTCAGGCGTATAGGTGGATATAAAAAAAAAGGCAAGGCGTATGTAAGTCTCCCCACGTAGAATTATTCATTTCCATGCATTTTATAAGTGTGAGCCTTTTTGAATTATAAAACTTTGAAATGGGAACAATGTGTTGCATAGTATAGACGGTGCAGTTTATGAAAACGGTAAGTTTTATGTGTGTAGGCAGCTGTAGTACATTATGCTGAAACAGTTTCATAAGAATTTCATTGGATTTCTGTAGCACACTTTAACTCAAAGACTATGAGAGTTGAACTTCTTTTTTCCTACATAAGTTTATAGTGTGGCCTTTGACTAAATATTTCATGGTATTTTTCACAGATTCTGTTGAATAACTGCAGCACACACATGTAGATATAAACCCTCAGCCTCAAAATTTTGATTACATTTGGGGATGTTGAAATGTACTTTTGCTTGTCTACCTTTGTATATTCATATCCTGCACAGGGCAATGTGATATAAAGACTAAAAGGACAAATAGAAAGAAAAAGGGAAGGGCAGGGAGGAGTAAAGATAGCAAAGAAGACATACAATCTCATACAGAGTTAAAGAAGTAACAGTCCAAGACCAAGAGAAAAGAGATTTAGAGTAGGTGCTGTACACACACACTAGGCACAAAAGACAACCCAAGCAGATGACAACATTTTCAGCCAACATCTTCAAGGACAAATGGAATAGTGCTGGCAGCCACAGAGCACCTTAGGGCAGCCAGCAGAATCACTCTCTACCACCAGCAACATATATTTGTCATTTAGCCCTTGGCAATTCAGTCCCCTCGAGACATTTGGAATGCCTCATCAAATGATGCCGATGTTCCCTTTCGCTGGTTTTGTGTTGTGTGCCCAAAAGCTGCAAGGCACATTCATCTTTGGAATAACCCAATCCCTTTCTTTCTTTTCTCCCCTTGTGGGTATGTTGAGAGGCCTGCTGATGTGGGTTATTTGTCCCCTCATGCTGAACACATGGAGTAAGTGTATTTGGGTTGATGGCATTGCAGTGTAGTCTACACTATTGCAGCACATTCGAAGACCTAAAGCCAAAAAGAAAAGCTTTGTTTTTTTTGTTTTAGACATGCTAGTGGCACGGCTTCAGGGACGGAAAAATGGCGGTCGATAGGTCAATCCACTGCTGCGGACAAGACTGAAATATCTCAAAAGTAAATGATGGATTAGTATGATGTTTTGTACAGTGATTCATGGTCGCCAGAAGCTGAATCCTACTGAGTTTTCCTCCAGCGCCACCAGTAGGTTGACAATTGTTTTGGAAGCGACGCATTTGTCACTGTGGCTGAATGGGGCTGAGCTGTCCTTCCTCTCCATCTGTGTCTGTCTTCATCGTCCTCCTTGTCATCATTATCATCTACCTGAATATTGCTATCTGACCTGTTGAAAGTAGGCTACCTGTGTTGTCCTCTCTCTTGTTGCATATATAGGTTCAGCCACATTTTCTTTACTGCTTCTTCTTTTTTTTAGTCTTTTTTAATTACAGGCAAATAATAATACACAAAACACAGATCACAACATATCATGACACTATGGTCTTTGAAAGAGAAACAAAGCAAACAAACAAAACAAAAAAGTGGATAAAGAAAAGACATATGAAAGTTAGTCAGATCAAATCAGTAATTCAAATTTGAAAAAGCAAAGAAGTAATAAAGTTTATATGACATTAATTATATATAGTTCCACTTTTCAGAAGAGCAAATTTTCTCCCACTTCATGTTATGTTAAGTTGTGCTACTTTACAATGGTTTGTAGAAATATTTTTTTCCCTAAGAACTTGACATTGCATAGTATTTTTCAGGAAACTTAAATTACATTTTTTTTTCTTGAGCTTTAAAAATATATATTTTACCCAACAGAATAATTGTATTTATTATCTGGGGACCATTTTTATCCAGAAACCCCCAATAAAATATTTAAATGTGTTAGTTCAGCCAGCCTTGGATATCAGTCCAGAAAGGGGCAGTAGAAAAACAAATGCAGCTGGCCTTCCTCTTCCTCATTGCAAAATCTACATTGTGATGATTTCTCAATATTAAACATATTAAGTCGTTTTTTAGTGGCAATAATTTTACAGAAAGTCTTCAGTTAAAAAATTCTGGGGTAAGAATCGGCTGTTGTTTTGTAAATTCAAATTGTTCTGAAAAAAATTCTTCTATACTGTTTCTTGGTCAAACAACTCTCTTGAGGCTTTTGACGAATGCAAAAAAAAAAAATAAAAAAAAATGCAGAAAATCAAACCTGCTCTGAAAATTTTAATGATGGACAAAAGTTTTGGAGTCCATGTGGAAGCATGACTGACACAACAGGAAGCAGTATTTACTTTTAAACGTGACCCACTGTAAAAATGGCCTTTACATGGTCAAATAGATAACGGGAAGCTAATGACAACATGGTAAAACTCCAAACAACACTGTGAATGTACAAAATTAAAGGTGAAAAGAAGACCCTACCTGGTATAGACATTCTCAACATACACCATAAATAATCAAATCAGTGAACCGAGTGCAAATTAGGATATTAAAGTGTTACTGTGCTGCTTTTTGAGGCTGACCCACGCTTGCGATTATACAATATACTCGCAATATATTTCCAAACCAAGTGAGTGCCGATCCAACAAACAAGGGTTAAAATAATTCTCTATCTATAGCAGGCAGACACACAATTGTAATGGAATAGGCATGCTCATTATCTGTCCATTTAAAGTCAGAGATATCCATTCTACACACTGCAGTTCTGTGCAGGCAGCTCGTTATGAAGAATGGAAAGGTACTGAACATCAATAGCATGCATGACTTCTTTTATGAGCCTTGCACACAGTTAAATTGGTGACATTTGGCCTTTAATGGGCTGGCTGAAAACTCATATCCCTTCTAACTACTGAATAAGGACTTCTAATGAACACCCAACCGGCTAAGAGAGTTAGTGGCTGGTACTCACTGAACTGAGAAACCAGGAAAGGCAATTATCAAGGTTCCCAAACAGCACTGATCGAGGATTGGTGCCCAGAGCAATGTTTTTAACCTTGGTTTTTAGAAGCCCGGTTTTACCGCAGCAGCCTTGCAGCAGTTTTCATTATTAAACAAATGCCATTACACTCTTATCAGGGACATATTTTCCCCAAATCTGGTCCACTAAACCAGCTGCAAATCAGACGTATAAATGAAACACAGTCACAAAAGGAAATAACTTACAATCTAGGCTTATCAGAAGTTGACATGCAAGCGATTTTGAGTCCTTAATCACAGCATAAGCAACCAAACCTTAAGATCAGCTCATTCATGATGATCTGAAAGGCCACACGGCACCAACTCACTGACCCAGCCAGCTGTAAACTTGCTGAGGGGGAACACATGCCACATGTTTTATACTTCAGCATCACTTTTCATGCCTTCATTTTTTTTTTTTTTTTTTTTAGCACGGGACTGTGCTATTGATCTACGAGCGAGGTGATTGGATGTTGCGATTAATGACCTCAGATGAAAGAAGTATTCCTCTGAGGTCCATTCCCTGAAATGCCACTAGATTACCTTCCACCTTCCACCAGAGCTTATCATCAGTGTGAGTGATACAGGGGCTGGAGGACTGAACAAATGACGGCCCCTGAGTCACAAGAGACCTGTGTAAGTGTAGAGGTAAGGTAATTTTTGTAAAGAGCGGAGTCTCCATCTTTCTCTTTCTGTCATTTATTCATTCTCTCATTCTCCCTCTTCCTCCTCTCCTTGTCCCGCATCCTCACTCCCTCTCTTTACTCACCCCTCCCTTTGCTCTAGCTCAAGTCCTCAATTATTTTCAGACTGCCAGGCAAGGCACTGCGGGGGCACAGGGGACCATTTGGACTTAGTACATTAAAGAATTCATGATTTGAAACCACCACAGCCCACCCTGACGACTCTATGATATGACTTTTCAGTGCCTGAAGCTCCTTCCTTCTTCCCCCTTTTTCCACCAGACTGGCTTTCATTCCCCCTGACGACTGACATTGATCTATCCTTGAGTCTTTTAGCTCCAGGACTCCCATACCTTAAACTTCTGACTCCTGACCATTAAAAGAAACAGAGCAGCCGATATTTATGAATCTGTCCGTAATGATTTCCTTGTCTGTTTCTCGTGTCGCCATCTGTAAATTGGCCTGTTGGTATCAGGCGCATATAGCGACAGACATGACAGCGGACTGCTGAAAAAGAGATGAAATGTCTCAGTGTAGCACATGAAATCAATCTATAAAGAAAGTGGGGGTGTTGTTAGAGAGAAAAGAGGGACAAGGACACAATATCAAGGCATGTGTGTCAGATTTTAAATAGAAGATTGTGTATTTGGAAAATATAAAAAAATGGCTATTAGTCATAAATAAGAACATACAAAACAATTAAATATTGGTTAGATTAATACAAAATGTGTTCTGCCAATGGCAGATTGCCAGAAAGTCTTTTTTTAATACTCATTGGGTTTTTCTTTAAAAATACATTTTCTAAGATAATAAGGGAAAACTTATTTGAAACATCAGTAGCAGCTACTGATGTAATGAATCCAGTGCCATTCAATATAATTGATGTGCTTCGAGGGTCTTTAACAAAATACTGAATAAGCAAAGAGTCATTATCTAGGCAAAAAAATTGGCGGCTCCTCCAGGCTACTGATATATTTTTATTACCAAAATGATGGCTAATTACCAACATCACAACTAAAGACACTTTGGGAACTGACAGATTTTACCTGAGAGAAGTCATATCAATAAACAGTGAGTGTAACATCATGTGCAGAGACTCCACATCCTAGCGTGCACCTGTTTGCTCTTCATAGGAGAGGATGACATCACCTGTTTTCTACACCACAACAACAGTTAGTTTCAGTGAGAGAGTGAAGACACTGTTACTACTCTACACACAGTGGCCTCATTCATAAATGTACATCAAAAGAAAAACAAGTGCAATTTCCCAATAGCTGCGTCCATGTGCACACATGTCCACATTCATGCATTGACACACACACACACAACCTCACAAATACTTCATTCATTCATTCATTTTCTGTGACCACCAGCCTATCCCAGCTGAGGCTGGGCGAGAGGCAGGGTACACCCTGGACAGGTTGCCAGACTATCACAGGGCTGACACATAAAGACAGACAACCATTCACGCTCACATTCACACCTATACGGCCTATTTAGAGTCATCAGTTAACCTGCATGTCTTTGGACTGTGGGAGGAAGCCGGAGAACCTGAGGAAAACCCACGCCGACATGGGGAGAACATGCAAACTCCACACAGAAGGGCTCCCCCACCCTGGGGTTCAAGCCCCCCCAGTCTGGATCCACACCAGGAACCCTCTTGCTGTTAGGCGACAATGCTAACCTCTGAACACTGTGCCACCCCTCACAAGTACTTGTCACTGTCCAGTGATGCCTCCTTATGACAAACGGTTCAAGGGAACATAGCAAAATGGTGTATATAAGTCCGTATGTATGTGTGTGTTTCCACAAAGTTTGGCCATGTTACGTGAATCTATTTAGGAGTTACATGCACTTTTGATATAAGCCACTCCCACTGCCCCCACACACTTGACCTCCATACCAAATTTTAGCCTCCTGGAGCAAAAACTGTGTCTGCCAAAGGGTGGGGAAATTTTTGAGGCTGACCAGCTGACCAACAGACAGAGTGACCCATGGGCGCAGCTCACTAACATCAATAACCATAACTAAAAATTGCATCAGGTCTGTAAACCACTAATGCTTGTAATGTGAGTGTTGCATACACTAAAGTGAGCTGTGCCCACAGAAACAGAAATAGAAAAATAAATAAATCAAATTTACAGATACACCCTGCTGTGCATTTTCAACTTTTGAAATAACATTTTCAATTGTTGTCTTAACGCTAAGTAAATGAGTTGAGCAAAAAAAACAAACAAAATACAGAAAATCTATCCCAAATGCAACATCACCACCTAAAAATAAAGCATTAGTTAACTGTTTTGGCATTTCAAAATGTGTGCATGATCAGAGTACCAACACTATATAAATGCCAGAACAGTAAAAATCATAGACTTTGAGACAGTCAGTCATTCAACCTCTACCTTTTCATTCAAGCCCAACTGTGCATACAATCTTAACTGTTTCTTTTTTCGTGTGTGTGCTGCTTTTCTGAGACTACAGTATAAGGCATGGTGTTTGCAATACAATGGGAACATACTGCCATCTCCTGGCCATAGTGGCTACTGTCATATCCTTGGATAGAAATTGGCTCGCTGTCTGAGACATCTGGTTCCAGACATTAATGTAGCTCAATCCCTGGAGACTTAGTCTTTCCTTTGCTCGTATCCTATCCAACCTGGTGTTTCTATTTACTTGTGTGTTTGTCTGGAACAAGAGCAAGAGACAAAGCAAGAGAGAAACTGAGAGAGACAGAGTCTTAGTCAAGATACTGAATGCCCTAACATGCGTTTCCAGAACGCAGGGACATTCTTCCACTCCTTGGCTACAGGACCCGACTCCAAACAAGGCGTCCTCACTGTGGGCGGCATGCTACTCTCAGTGTGAGTTCCCTAATGGCCATAATGGAGGACAAGACCATTTATTATTACTAGGGGGTGAGGTATGTATACGGCTACAATTAAGGAGAAAAACATCCTGGTGCTTGTAAAGGGCAGTAATGTGACTCGGGGAGTGATGGATGCTGGGGGAATGAGTCTCGCAGGCCAGTGGGAGTATCTTATTATCTGAGGCAGGTGGGGGATCTGTCACTGAGGTAAATGAGAGAAGGGAGAGAAAAGGAGGAGAATGAGAGAAGAAAGAGAGGTACCAGTATTTTGAAATTGGAGAAAAGTAGGCTGAGAGGGGCCAAGTCAAGATAGGAAGTAAAGATGCTAAGAAAGTTATTTGCATAATAACAGTGGCAAGACAGGTGGAGCGATGCATATGTTGAGCATATCTTATATTAAAGATAATTGCAAATCACCTTAAAGAATGAGCTCCATCACAATGTGTAATGCAATGCTTTCCATTTTGCATTTCCAGTACTGAACTGGGACTTACATTATTGGTGAAATTACTGTAGATCATTTCACATTGCCAACTGTGACTTCCCCGTGTTGCCATGGAGGTTGCCATGTTTATAGGTGTGCATGTGACGGTGAGTGAAAGTGTTTTTTATGCATTTGCATAAAGTGTGTCAAAGCATATTTGTGTCACTGTGCAGCTATCCAACAGAATTATTAAATTCTAGTCATTATTTTTTCCTCTGTGTGTGTGCGTAGGTGTGTATGTATAAATGTGTACATTTTTTTTGTTGATGTAATCATGTTTGTACGCGTGCGTATTTTCTCTGCAGCCATCCAGTGAAATGATTGTGTCATTGCAGCATCCACACTCATTAATGTGTGCCTGGAAACACATTCTTGTATGCGTGTACAGAACATGCCTGTATAGCCTTTTTAATAAGTAGCTATCTATTTGAATTACTGTATCTGGCTGCATCCACAATCACTGGTTTACCCCAGGGGCTTAGTCAGACAGACAGTATGGGTGGTGAGTAGCAAGCAAATCTCAATTACACTGACAGGTGACAGTGAACTGAATAAATTATCATTATGTCTACAAAGTACAGCCAAACGTATTACTGACTGTATGTGTGTCTGTGTATATGTCTGCGTGGGTGCCTGTACACATGCGTCCCCTTGTGGGACGAACAGCCATATGCATGAATTCATTCTGTGGGGCAGCAAATGCCAATGAGCTGCCTAATAGCACCATTAGGCTCTGACAAATGGAAACACTAACTTACTCCAAAATGGAGATTCATATGTTTCGGTGCAGTTGGTTTCTTAACCATCACTCCTGGGTCAACCTTATGATTATGTATGGCTGTGACATTTTGAACTGCCATTGATTCAGATGGAACATTCGTGTCCATGGATCACTGTTATTCAGATTGTACAAGAGGTGGAATAGTGGAGGGTAATGTGGGCTGATTTTATTATCCTAGGTGACTGGTGATGTCCAGCTCTGATACAGAAGAAAGTCAGCTCAGATCAGGCAATCAGAGAAGGTTAATTCTGCACTGACTTGGACCAATATTTTGTTAAGCTATGATAGACGTAATCTGATTTGACTAAACTCAAAATGACACACATGCTTAACATTATTAAGATGGGCACTTTGATTCAAAGACATAGGAGAAGTTGGTACCATCAGAGCAACTGTCCCATAAGCCCTGCATCCACAGACGGTTCAGTTTGGTATGCGTTTTTTCCATTTTCACTGTGAAAAGTTGTGGATGGTACCAATGGAATCATTCCATACTGTCCCCATTTTTGGTCCCCCCTCTGTTGGGGTACCTAGTACACACATCTGGTACTAAAAGGTGAAGCTGTGAACACTGCAGTCTGTTGATTGGTCAATAGCAGACAGCCACTCTTTCTCAGGGCTGAGTTGTGGCTGGTTTTAAGGCTCATGTAACCTCTGTTCATACCATGGAGAGTTTTACATATATTAGTAGACTGTAACCATAAAACGAAAGGATGTTTTGCTGCCTCTTGCAGCAGCTGGAGTCAGAAAAAAATGATTTCATTCACTGGGTCGACTGCCAGTGACTTGGAAAATAAACAGCATTGCAGAGCGTCATTCCTGTGGGCTCCAGCAACACAAAACCCCTGAGCTTGCCTTAGAAGGACGAAATGCACAAACCCATTATTTTTAAATATCCCATTGAAAGAGACTCTCTCTGCAGCCTGTTCTATATTGTTCTGAAAATATCGGCGTGTAACTCTGTTCTGTGGATGATAATCGAGGTGCAGACTGATAAAGGAGGAAATGCAGTGAGTGCTGCACGGAGCAGTGAGTGACAACAACCCTGCCTACATGAAAAAGCACTGTTTGCTATGGAAAAAGGGAACTAGGGTCTAGGTACCATGTCTGAGGGGTTACCTTTGGTTCCAAAGGTACCATACCGAAAATGTTTGGTGGGCTAAACTGTACTACAGAATTGCCAATTTCCAATACATCAACGGGTTACAGTTTTTTTTTCCATGTTTATTTTATCACACCTAAACAAAGAATACAGTGTCACACAATGGGTATGATGATAAGCATTGTAATGCATGTATTAATGTGTTAATTTCATTGCAAACTGTCAAACCTTTAAAGGATATTTATTTCTATTTCACCAGAATACAAGTTGTATACAGACTAAACCACGCTGCACTTTTCCATGTTGCAGTATATAACCTTAGCAAAGCAATTGGTATTTTGCTCATGCATGGAAACTGGGGGACTAAGGAATATCCCATTTAAACCATGCTGATATGCTGTGTAGACACCATGCAACGTTTTCCATCTCATCCTTATCTGGATAATCCCAAATTCCAAAAATGGGAATAAAATGTCACGGCCCTCTATCTCATGTACATACCCGTGACATTTGTTGAGCATGGGGTATAAACTTTGTTTATCCCTGTGTCGTTGTGTGTGTTGTGCATGCAATCTTATGTGTTTATTGTGCATATGTCCTCCATTGTGCACATGTTTTGTGTCTGTCTATGTGTGCAGGTGGACTTTTTAAATGTACTTTTTGGTAGATGTCCTTGATTTGCAGTGTCAGTGGCGTGCATTGAGAGACAGACCAGTTTAATGCACAAATTGATAATCCCCAGCCTGGCGGTGGATACAATATGATAAGGAGTTTATTGTCATACGAATGTGCTTTCATTGATATCATCATCTGCCAAAGCAGGGAGGATGAGGGAGAGAGGCGAAAAACGAGAGAGAAGTAGAGCGGCGCAAAGAAACAGAGAGAAAGACAGGCACTAAGACAATTAGTCATAAACTGAGACAAAATGAGCACGGGCAAGAATAAAAACCCATTCATTTAAAACAGAAAGAAGGGACGACAAAGACAGTCAGACAGCAGGAGCAAGAGATAGAAAGAGGCAGATGGGGGACATTAAGTCAAAGTTAAGTAACCATCGTCTGCTTCTTTATCTCACCCAGATATGCTAATCCAGTGAGCCTCTGCTGATATGAGTTTAACAGCCTGGCTGGTGTGTGTGTGTGTGTGTGTGTGTGTGTGTGTGTGTGTGTGTGTGTGTGTACGTGCCTGTCTGTGAGCTTCACTGTGAGGAAAGACCCAGTTGTCCTTTTTCATCATGCTTCCAGTTACACCAGCTCTGCTTAGCCAGTACTGGATGACACAGTTATAATCTCATTGCAATGGAAAAGTGAGTATAAATTACCTCTAAGGCACTCAGCAAAATGTAACTGTGTGTGTGTTAAAGCAAAGGGTAAACATGAGTGCAGTGTGTGTGAGGATGGGACTTGTGTTCATGTGTGTGTGGAAGTAGGTTAAAAACAGTAGAAGTGTGTTTGGTTCATGGAGGAAGGGATTAATGTGTGTGTGCATTTATGTGAATATGTGAGAGGGAAAAGATGCAAAGCAACAATTGGCAAATATACATATGTGGAGCTGGAGGGCAAGGTCATTTATTCTTGAATATATTCCTATGTCATGGAGGCAAAGGTGTTGCTTTACCAACACTAATACATTTAGATTAGTTTGTTCCAAGTGAAATATTTAGCCTCTTGCTCTTGACATTATTGTTTGATGCAATGGTGCGGACACTGAAATTCAGCATCATTTTTCAAGCATTTAGATGGATTAAAATGCAAAATACTATTTCATTTTAACAGTTGTGCTTGCTGTGAAGCAGTGATGCATGCACATCTGAAAGCAGTGCAGATACTGTTGTATGTTATTTTCTCATGGCACATTTTTACCTGGCTAGATAAAATGTGAGAACATTGTTTTTGGCTCATTTGATGAACATGTGCATACCAAAACAACAGCAGCCATTTTGTTTGTTGAAATGACATGTTTATGAGCAGCAAAACTGACATTATTTTGCATTTCTGTGAAACAAATCTCTTTTGTTGCCTATTTCTACCTTAAAGTCTTGAGAGTTCATCAGAGAACTGCATGAGAGGCACATGTTAAGCCTATAGTTCTACAGGCTACAGTGTTATTTCAACATGATCCCATCCCTACTCATACTTTGTGTTTTGGCGTTTTGGCAGAAGCCAAGGGTGTTACTAAAATGACACCAAGGGCAGCCTTTTGCATTGTATCTTGACACAGAAGGCGTCTGCAATTAGGTTTAGGCAACAAATCTACTGTGGATGTTGATAAACAACACCTGGCTGTAAGTGGCAGCAGTGTATCATTGAAAAACACCTGGCTTGGAGTGGAACAAATGCTGCAACCAGTGTTGTTGTCTGTTGGTCTCAAACACCGCTCTCATGGTGTAAAGTCAGATGTTTGTTGAACCGACCACTTCCCCTCCTAACTCTTTGCTGCGCTCTAATAATAATGTGGATAGCTTTAAATGGTGGAAAGCCTGGTGCAAAAATCAGCTAAAATCAGCAGCACGGTGGTGCCGTCGTTAGCATTGTTGCCTCACAGCAAGAGGCTTCCTGGTTAGAACCTGGGGGGGAGCCCTTCTGTGTGAAGTTTGCATGTTCTCCCTGTGTCAGCGTTGGTTTTCTTTGGGTACTCCAGCTTCCTCCCACAATCCAAAGACATGCACGTCAGATTAATTGGTGACTCTAAATTAGCCATAGGTGTAAATATGAGTGTGAATGGTTGTCTGTCTCTATGTGTCAGTCCTGCAATAGTCTTGCGACCTGTCCAGGGTGTATCCCGCCTCTCGCCCAGTGTCAGCTGGGATAGGCTCCAGCCCCTGCGGCCCCTAACAGGATAAGCACCTACAGAAAATGAATGTTAAATTTAAGTTATATTTAAAATCTCAAATGAGAACTAAAAACAACTTTGCTATTGTACCCAAACAATAGTGAACCAAAAACTCTAAATCTCTAAAGTGTGTCATAAGGGTGGCTTTAGAGCAGTGGTTCCCAACTGGTGGATCGCAGTCCGAAAGTAAGTCAAGGTTAAATCTGAATGGGCCGCAAGTGACTCGCAAATGTGTCAAGTTTGTAAAAACACACTTTATTTTGAAGTACAGTGAATATCTGGCACAGAGCTTTTATTTTGAAGTGTCGTTTCCTGCTGTAGAGTGAGTAAATGAGAGATAGCTACTTAACAGAGACAGCAAACTAGCTTTATGACATGACCAAATGCAAGAATGACGCTGAATATTTCAAACTGTGTGGAGCTTGAACTAATGACTAAGGACAGATCTGGACCCGGTGGCTGGACCAGTTGGGAACCACTGCTTTAGAGGAAAGGCCATAGAAGGATTTATCCTGTCTGGAGCATGAATGGCAATTTGGATTGGATTATGATGTGCCTTTTGTGTCAAAAGTCTGATAGTCAAGGTGGTGCAAAAAGTGTTCATGGTTCATCCTCTGGGGATCATGATTGTAGCCTGTATGCCCAATTCCTGTCTCATGTGAGATCCTCCAGCATCCCTCTCCAAGGTTGGTGCAGTAATCTGCATCTCAGTGTCCACTGGGATAGAGCATGGTCCTCGGGGAAGCAGGATTTCTTCATCTTTCTTCCCCTGGGTTTTGCTAGAACGACAAAGCTACACACAGTCTGATTACATACAATAATTACACAGATAAAAAACTTGATCAATAATTATCTTGTATCCGTGCTTGCATGTACTCAACCACTTGAGCTTCCTCTTTTATACTACTGGGAAATCAGTTAAATGTTGCCTGTGTGTGAGCAACGTATAAATGCCTGTTCAACAAGGTCAATCAGTGTCTCCTATAAGATATATATGATCTGAATGTTAGACAACTCATGTTTTGTGTCAAATATTAGGCATAACCCTTGGTAAAATAGCCTTAAAGAGGTCCATACATATCAGAACTTTAATATCTGACAACCCATAGACACTGTAATTTCATATCACATGGCCATGAGTTTATCTTCCATTCTTGTGGCCAATCAATTGGACATGCATCTGGCTATCTCTGAGACTTGACCTAGTAACACATTTAGATCATAATCTAACCAGCACTTTTCATGTAAGGACGTGTCGAGGCAGAGACAAACTGTCAGTGCTGCATTCACATGTGTGTGCAGTGAGACCGATCACCTGCGGCCACATCGGCACCTCTGATTCGAATAAACCTTGTTTCGTTTTTGGTGATACATGTTCGTGGGACTTTGGTATGCTACAATTAAGCGTGTCCAATCATCGCGCTCCCTCAGCAACTGGAGGAATATATAACAGTATGTACATGCCCACATGCTGTGAAATCCATGACACATCTGCAAGCACAGACATGCACCGAGACTCATGTGTGTTTCCTGACATGCACCAGAGGTTTCAGAACCCTTTACTGGTAAAATGACTATTTCAGGCCCCGATGGCTAAAGTGAATAAGGCTCCATTAACTCTCTATTTCTCTCCTTTTCTCTGCAGTTCTCTCTGTTTTTCTCTCACCTTCTCTGTTTATTTCCTGTCATGCCTTTTTTTCTTCCTCTCTCTCTCTCTCTTTCTCTTTTCTTCCTTGCCCCCGCCTTCTATCCATCTAACTCTCCTTCTCAGCCCTCTCTCTAATATCTCCCCTGCAGCCATTTTCGGGACTCTACAGGGAGGGAAGCAATCTTAGATTTATTTTACCTCCAATTTCCAATTTGAGAGACCCCTGCTGCTGGAGGCGAATCTTCAGAGGGCCTGATGTGAGTCGTCCTGTTAAATTAAAGTCTGTAAAAAATGGCAAAATATTTCAATGGCTCCCCATGTTTATAGAGCAACGAGACCAGAACACCATCCATGTTCTGTACACAGAGCAGTCTGCATCGCTTAGCATCGTGGTTTCTAGGGCTACGGGTTCCCAGATGGCATGAGAGGTAACATGACTCAAAGAGGCTAAACCCAGGCTGAGGCAGAAATAGGCCCTGAGCTAAAAAGTCATGAAAAACCCTGCCTCAAACTGAACAACCCTTGTGCGACAAGCAAATCACTTAAATGGGATGTTAGGATAGAGTGTAAGATTTAGAGTTTGGTCTGTCTATATGCAACTTTATATACTTGATGAACGCCTTCTGTGTAACATTATTTGTTGCATGATGTGTCTGGGACATATATCTTCAGTCTCTGCCAAAAACAGACATTCAACAGTTACAGTGAGCATTCATTCACAGCACAATGAAAGCTCTCTTGGTCTCTGTGTTACTGCTAATCTGACCCCCTGCAAAATAAAACCCCATCTATTCCCAAAATGCCCTTTGATACTCCATTACTACTGAGAAGAATACAGTCTGCCTTGTAGTCTCCATATGTCCATTCTCAAATTCTCACATAAAAGAGCCATGCACACACTATTTCTTTTTCGCTCTTGATCTAGCAGAAACACAAACTGTCTCCCTCTCCCCACAAAAAAAGAGAAAACACACACACACACACACACACACACACACACACACACACACACACACACGCACGCACACACACACACTCTCTCTCTCTCTCGTCCACACACTGTACTCTTGCATTCACACTCACAGAGCACACAGTCCTCTATTCCCAGTATAAAGCCCAGAGACAGGTGTTGGATTAGCTTTCTGGAAGAAAAGAGCTCAGCTCCTTTGATAGGAGTTGAGCTGGCCTGGAGAGCAGGGAGGCAGGTGCACCACGAGAAGAGAGGAGGGGAGAGTGGCGTGTGTGTGTGTGTGTGTGTGTGTGTGTCAGAGGATGCAGCCCAGTCATCCCATCTATTGAGAGGAAAAGAGAAGGCTTTTGGCAGAGCTGCCCTCTGTAATTGGAGAGCTTGGCGTGGCCAGCAGTGAAGCGTGGTTGGCTGTTGCCACGTGGTGACAGTTGCTTGCCAGCCGGCACACACACACACACACACACACACATATTCATACACACACAAATACACACTCGGGCAGACGTTTAAACTTCTGAGTGCCTTCCACTGACTAACATTTGTTCTGATCCGTGCCTGATTGTCCCCACATCAGTTGTTACTGTACATTCATCATAACTTAAAACGTGATTCTCAACCTCATCTCTGAAATTAAAATTTCATCATGAATCTTTCATGGATTTTCCAATCAGGATATTTCAACTGCACAAGATAGTAAATACTTACATTGCAGACTCACACACTATACAAACACACACAAGCTGCCAGGCTGTAACCACGGTAACCGAGAGAGCAAAGGAGGCCTCTTCCAGATGCTTTTGTTCTTAAGGACATCCCTTGGAGACAGTCTGCCATATCACCATGGGACTGTCTCTCTCTCCTTCTGACTCACTCTGGAGGAGAGAGAGACATGCACCTCTAATCCTCCAATTTAAGGCTTTTTCATTTAAATGACCAATTACAGAGGGAGAAGGACAGGGGGAGAGAACCAAAGCAGAGGGGGTCGAGGAGGAGAGTAAGTTGAACGGCAGATGGATCGACAGACTACAAAAAGAGCAGTAGATGGGAGAGGTGCTGGACCCAAACCTGTCTCACTGACTGTGAGGCAGGTGCAACCTGGCACCAAGCAGCCAGGTTCCTAAGTTTAATTCAGGGACTGAAAACTTGATACAGTTGATGTTTAGATAGTCAAGTTGTCAGAAGAATTATACGTTTCTGCAAACAATGCATACATTACATTTGTACATTCTCTACACATATTGGCATTTCTAACATAGTTTTGATGTGAGCTGATTTTGTCATCGTGAGGTACTGGGGATGGGGGATGGCATGGTACCAGATGGCTGCCAAGCTACAGACCACTGCAGACCACTGTTCGAGACCAACAAACAATGAGCAAGGGTTTTTTTTTTTTTATCCGCCATTGTGGCATTTCCAGGCGTGATTGTGCCCTTGGCCTTGATTGAGGCATATTGAAGTCCCCCTCTATTAAGAAATCAGCTTCTCTTATGTTTACGCCCCTAGAATGTCTGACCTTGACCATTCTGACTTGTATCTGTGCAGAGTTTGTCACCAGAAAGGTTTTTTCCATTCCTGTAGTGAAGGGAGCAATATCTGTGCATTTCCCTAGAATCTGAGAATAAACGCACACAGGGCAAGCTACATTAGGTACATCAGTAATATGAAAAACAGTTGCTGTCTAATACAGGAAATGCACATGGGCAGGGGAACAGACTTTGTCAATACCAACAAAGAGACCTGAAACCTCAGTGCAGAGCAGACTTGTCAGTAAAGAGAGCAACCAAAAACCCAAGAAATTAAGGTATGTTTGATGTCAGCAAGCTGCTTTTCCACTACTCACAGTTAGCCTACAAGCTAACAAGCTAACGAGCAACATAAATGAAAGATGCTAACTACACTCACCTTATGATACGTCTGTTAGTCGCCAATTTTGGTGCACAACAGACTCTTCATCTGAGTCTGAGGCTCAAACATGTATGGTTGAATCATTTATTAGTTTCCTCTAAAACTAACTCTAGCCATGGTTTGCGGAAACATACAATGCCAATTATTCTGGTGATCAGGGGCGTAAATATAGACAGTGCAGGCAGTGTGGTTGCACTGGGGCCCATAGGGTGGAGGGGCCCCAACTGCCACCTGGAAATACGCCCGAGTTCAAAGAAGAACTCACATTCAAACAAAAATGGTGCTATTTTCCATACATGCCCTAAATAAAGCAAACCCATCTCCATCATGGTTTTCTGGTTTTGTAAAACAGTGTCAATCTCTAACAAATTATAAACGTATTCTACATAAACTATTTAAAAAACTATAATTTACCAATACAAAACTATCAAGTTAAACTAATAATTTCCTATTTTCTTTTGCAGATTTGTCTTTTACAGATATGTAATGATGATTGTTGTGTAATATGTATGTTAATGTGTCCAGTAGCAAGTATCTGCATGTGGATGTAACGTAAAAGCGGCAGTAAGACACACTGTTGCTAAAATATATATACACCTAAAACTAGTGGTAGTAGTGGCATTTTCTGACATTCAGTTGCCATGATGGCAGCAAAAGGAGCTTGAATGCCAGTAAAGGCCACAGAAAATCATACTAGGAATTATAGGCACTGAGAAAAGACTGCCTTCTTACAGATTCTGCTGCTTATCCAGAGACTAACACTACTGATGATATTCCAAACTTCATCAGTACCCGACCATCTAATGTTAACCTAGACCCAGTCTTTTACCTAAAGTCGACTGTTCTTCGGACTTGCTGGATATCAGCTTGACCTGTGAGAAGCTTCCCCAATGAACTATGTTATGCAGTATTGTGCCCAGTATTTACTTTTTTGGCTATTCTCATATAAATGGCTCTAAAAAAGCATAGGACAGGGTGTGTGTGTGTATGTGTGTGTGTGTGTGTGTGTGTGGGCGTATGTGCGAGAGTCTGTGGGGTGTGATCCAGCATGATTAATTGCTATTAAGTGTGTCTCTCATAAGTGATGTTGTGCCTGGAGAGCAAAGCAGAGACTATTACAGCTCAGACTCATACATCAACTCCCATAGACCAGTGACTGATGAGCGCTCAGTGCAAATGTTTGAAATGGTACAATTAAAATATGGGGGTAGCTGAGGATCACTGGAGGAACACAGGGCTATAGCCCCAGAAAGTGTGTGTGCACATGTGTGGTGGGGCCTGTAGGTAAAGACTTGTCACAAAGCTTATACAAATCGCTTTATGAATGATGCATGATTATGATTAATATCAATCTACCATCACATTTTAAAAGGAGACATTTTCGTTTTGTAAATGAGGAGACAAAAAAATTAGGTACTTAACACGGACAAACATAACTTTAATTTACATAAACACTTGCTGCACACTGAGAATGAGGATTTATGTGTGATTTTATGTATGGATGATGAAATTGGATCTAGGCAATTTTATAACAAAAGAGATCTAAGTTGAATTTGTATCGGAAGCCCAAGTGTCTAATGCTGTTATAGTTTCATTATAAAGAAAAATATTCTGAAATTACATTTCGCCCATATAGCTCTACACCTACCTTTGAGTATTTTTGTGACTGATCTGTTTAGAAATCCTCAACCGTGGCTTTACCATCCTAACCTGATTGTGTGCATCCCCCCTGAAGCTTCTCAGTGTGTTAATAAATGATTACAGGAAAAATGAGCAATGTGTTCTCATAACTAGATTTGTTGAAAGCCAAGTAAACGGATAGCCTTTGGTCACGGTTTTAATATATGGATATTATTAATGATGATGTGGTAGGTTTACAGAAACATTTGCATATGTTTTGCTTTTGTTTGTTTGGTTGTTTTTTTGTGAATAAAAAAGAAAACGGAGCTCTCATTTGCTTAAGGGACTTAATTATTGTCAAATTAGGGAACTGGTTCCAGGTTATCTTTAGTAAGATCTTAATAATTGTGTTATCTCAATGCTCTTTGGTGTGATCATGTCTCCATTATTCTAATACAGGGCACTAGGCAAGGATAAAGATAAATTTAAACCAATGAATTTCACTAAAGGAATCCTATTATCTCAGTTATCCAAATTACGCAACAGAGGTTTTTCCTCTCATGTGCCACCATTCTTTGAGACTGCATAAATGTTACCACACTCACTCAGTATGGCTATAACTCTGACAGCTTTGTCCCACAGAGAAAGATCACTTCCATCAGAGCGACACCTTTTTTGCCCCTCCAGTCAATGGTTTATGAAATACAGCAAGGCCAAAGTGGAAAGTCCGAGCTCCCAGCCCTGGTATGGCAGAATGACAGAGGAATCAATAAGATGAAGAATGGACAACAACACCAAGGCTAAGGTTCCTGAGATGAATATATCAGGTGTCCCTCCCTCTCATCTATCATGAAATATAAGGGAGGCGGGAAGGGCTAATGTAATACAGCTAAAATGATGTGTACTTGCATTGGAGTACAACATTTTATAAAAGTTTTATCACATTTGAAAAATGCCCAAATAAACCATTATTTATTGCCGGTTTGAGTGAAATCTTGGACTAGTAGCTTTAGATGTGCAGCATGTAACTAAAACATACTGTCATTCCTTCCATGTCTTTCATTCTCATTATATTGTGAACAGAAATTAATTATGTGACATAAATCTGATGGAGTTTGAGAGGACTCCTGCACAAGCCTGGACCTACAGGAAGAAAGCTCCAGTTATGGTCTGTGTTAATTTTATGCCAAGCACTCATTGCACTGAATGTCCAACGAACTGAGTTATGAAAGTTAGACCAACGTAGTTTTTAAGATTTTTTAATAATAACACCACAATCTTATATTAAAAATGACTGACACATAATTGAAACATACAACAGACTAAGCCCAAGGCCCTGGGTTAAACATCTGTGACGTATATGATGCAAAACCTAGACAGTAAGGAGTTCTGATGTGGCTAAACTAATTCCAAATCCACACAGCATTTATTCAGTGTTGCTGCAGAACCCATGATGCCCAGTAGATGTCAGCCTTGTTAATAGCAAGTAATTACTGACTCCAGTGCAGGCGCTTACAGTGGTACATAGTATAAATTTCCAGTTATGTGCTGTGTTGAACTGCTTCAGCTGATTATCAGTTAATCTCATTTGTAGCAAGATCAATACTATTATTACAGTGTGCCTATTGGATCCATTATCAAAGGACACATAATCATAACAAGACTGTACAGAGAATATAGGGGACGAAATGTAAGACAATTCAACTAATACTGAGACAAAGAACCTGTCCCATGTACTAAATTATAATTTATACTATTATGTATGAAATTAGACTTGAAAAATTAGATAAACACAGCAAACGTACAGGCAGGTGCAATAAAGTACAGACAAGTTTAAAATAAAATTAATAAAATAAATAAAAGTACCTTAAAACTGGTTAATTCAAAGTTTTTGAAAGGAAAAAAGTTTTTAATTTAGTTTCAAAAATGGCTACAGTCAGGGCATATCTTAGTGTCAAGCTGATTCCAGCAAGAAAAGCTCTTTCATGACATCTGGATTGAACTCTGGGCACCACTAACTGGCCAGTCTCTGCAGATCTAAGAGATCTTCCCAGCTTGCTCTCAGCAAACATATCTACAATATATTTTGGGTCCTGACCATTGAGTGGCTTACAGATATTTAATAGGGCCTTAAATTTAATAAGCTTTTGCAAGGTTGTTAGAATTGGAGAAATGCCTTCTCTTTTACTGGAGTTTGTCAGTTTTCTAGCAGCAGTATTTTTGATGAGTTGTAACTGTCTGATGGTCTTATTGGAGAAGTCAGTAAAGAGTGCATTACAGTAGCCCACCCTACAAGAAAAACAAGAATGATCTTCTTGTCAATCTTGCTCGGACACAAAGTGTTTCTTTTTAGTTTTGCTTTTAAAATGCCAGAATGGTGATTTTGT
Source organism: Epinephelus lanceolatus (assembly GCF_041903045.1). Taxonomy (NCBI): domain Eukaryota; kingdom Metazoa; phylum Chordata; class Actinopteri; order Perciformes; family Serranidae; genus Epinephelus; species Epinephelus lanceolatus. Next base: position 28,004,549 of record NC_135743.1, read on the forward strand.
CATAGCTTAAATGTGGTCACTAAGTTTTGAAAAATGTCATCAGTGATTACATCAAGGTTCTAGGTGTAAGTCCCTAGAGTAAAGGTGAGCAACATATCCTCATACAATGGTTTATATGATATCCCAGTGGTTCCAACGGGTCCAGCCACAGGATCCAGATATCTCCTTAGTCGTTAGTTCAAGGTCCTCACAGTTTAATATATCCAGCACCATACTTGTGTTCGGCCATATCAAGTTAGTTTGCTGTCTCTGTCAAGTTGCTTACTGTTAGTCACTCACTCCACAGCAGGAAACTGCACTTCAAAATTAAAGCTCTGTGCCAGAAATTTTCTTTACTTCAAAATATTTATTTTTTTTTAAAACTTGACAAGTTCACAAGTCACTTGCTGTCACAATGAACCCATGACCCACTTTTGGACCGTGGCCCACCAATTGGAAACCACTGTGCCATCCTACGAAAATGCACTCACAGCAGTTTGTATGATATCCTACGAATTAGCACCTCACGAATAACATTACGTCCTAAATGTAAAGTTATGTTACAGTTATAAAGTTACAAAGGTAAGGTTTGGGTAAATAAAATTAGTCTGAGTAGGTTTAGGAAAAGAAACATGGTGACAATTAGGAAAACTGGACTCCCGGGGGAAGTCCTGTGTTTTGTGATGCATCCACCACCCCAACCTGCCTCGTCACTGGACCAGTAGGGACTGCTTCTAGAATAAACCCACCAGCGCATTGGCCATGTGATCACGACCTTCCAAAATACATGGGTTATGCACAAATTACTGGCTCATGATTAGATTAGGGTTCACTGTCCTAATCACGAGGACTGTTGTGTTTACATTCTACTATTGTACATCTGTATTATTGTACATTTGTTTTGTATCTTGGTTGTTTCCAACTTGTATGTTTGATCATTGTTTCTGTTTTTGAGAAAAAGTGTCTTATAAGCCCATAAGGGCTGGGCTTCTTTGAAGCATGACACTTAAATAAAGAAATCAAATCAAAAATCATGTACAAATTTGCCTGAGGTTAGGACATGTATGAAAACACAAACAAACATGCTGTATATTTGATTGACATACTGAGACATAAATAAGACCATCTTGTGTCTATTATGTGTCTACAGGTAATCTGGTATGCACTTGGTGATGTCATGGGTGAAGAGAGAAAAAAAGTCATACACACTTAAGGAACAAAAGGTCCTTATTTAATTCAAGGGAACTAATGATAATACAAGCTCGTCTTAAACTCATACTGTAGTGATGAAAAACATGTTTTCTGTCACAGATGCATGTGGAAACCAAGGTTACACTTCTTCTAAGTAATGATTTAAATAGACACAAATCTGTACTTTTTTGTGAAAAAGCATTCAGTGGGGGGGGGAATGACACTTTGAAACAATAGATCAGAAGAAGCACGGTGAAGTGCAGACAAAGGATCTTGATTTGTGCAGTTCATTGTAATTATTGTTTAACTGCTCTGACCAGGTTACCACAGCTGGTTATCATTGCCGTTGTAATCAGCTCTTGCCATACCACTCTACAGAGGTGGTGTCTCATGTCGCAATGTAGCTGCAGCCTGGCTGCTAATATAGGTCACAGTGTCCTGCCAGGCTGCCAGGTAGCATTGCCCTACATGGCAGTTGTCCTCTTATTTCTGTCAACCAGGCAAATATGGCCTACATTACAGAAATCTCAGTAGAAAAATGTGTCATTATTTAATGCTACCAAGTTAGCAACACGTCCACAGTATCATCACCCACCTGAAACAGAGGGGACAGTAAACACTCAGTATCTCAGTCCAAAGTTATGGTCATGTTTGCTTGGCTGTTTCACTATGTCTCCTATTTATCTCATTTTATGTATGAATAAAGTGTGCACGCTACACTGCATTTCACATTAAAGCTGTGGCATACCATTAGTATAAATGTCCCATTGTTTCTTTGCTCTATGACTAATAATCTCTCCCGATCCTCCCCACCACATCGCTCTCTTTCTCTCTAATGAGCTGTGGTCTGTTATCAGTCATTACAGGAAGCCTGATTATCCAACTGGCATTCTGCACACGCTCACAGAGAACTTCCTGAAGGTGACCTTTTCACGTCGCCATAGAAACCGCCTCTCTCCGCTCTGAGATGCTCAGCTTGTACACACACACACACACACACACACATGCACGCACACAGAGAGAGAGAGACAGAGACAGAGAGAGAGAGAGATGACGGAACATTTTCTTCCAAACAAAAGTGCATTAGTATGCTGCAGTGTGATAGCACACGCACAAGTCATTTTATCATGTGGCAGCGCAGATTATTTTGTTAACCAATGATAAATAGATAGAGCTCACCTATTTTTAAACATAGAGCACTGAAAAGCTTCAATTTCTCATACATTATTGCATCTAATTTATCTTAAAAATTGGACTGTAAAGGTCTATTAGCTCCTGTGGCCTGAAAGCAGTTCTCACAAACACAGTCACTCCTGCATGAGCGGATTTGAACTGGATTGGACTTCAAAAAAAGAAAGAAAAAAAAATATTATAACTAATAATAAGGTAAGCCTCAAAGGCCTCAGTGAAACAAACTGTCTATGTGTGTGTGCACTACTTTGTGTAATTGAACACAGAAATGCATGCAATGTGTCAAGTGTTAGCTACAGTAAGTGGATACTGTGAGAGGTATTCTGGGAGGTCTAAAAATACACTCTGAAACAATGCAAGAAACAATACACCACAAGGGCTTTGAAATACAATCACTGGCCACTTTATTAGGTACACCTTGCTAGTATCGGGTCAGATCCTCTTTTGCTGTTAGAACTGCCTTAATTCTTTGTGTCATAGATTCAACAATGTGCTGGAAACACTCCATATTGACATGATAGCATCACACAGTTGCTGCACATGCATGATGCGAATCTCCCCTTCCACCACATCCCAAAGGTGCTCTATTGGATTGAGATATGGTGACTGTGGAGGCCATTGGAGTACAGTGAACTCATTGTCATGTTCAAGAAACCAGTTTGAGAGGATTTGAGCTTTGTGACATGGTGCGTTATCCTGCTGGAAGTAACCATCAGAAGATGGGTACACTGTGGTCATAAAGGGATGAACACAGTCAGCAACAATACTCAGGTAGGCTGTGGTGTTTAAATGATGCTGCCTGAACCATTGATACAAGGCAGGATGGATCCATGCTTTCATGTTGTTTACACCAAATTCTGACTCTACCATCTGAATGTGACAGCAGAAATCGAGACTCATCAGACCAGGCAACATGTTACTAATCTTTTGTCCAATTTTGGTGAGCCTGTGTGAATTGTAGCCTCAGTTTCCTGTTCTTAGCTGACAGGAGTGGCACCTCGTGTGGTCTTCTGCTGCTGTAGCCCATCTGCTTCAAGGTTCGATGTGTTCGTTCAGCATACCTTGGTTGTAACGAGTGGTTATTTGAGTTACTGTTGCCTTTCTATCATCTTGAACCAGTCTGGCCATTAACCTCTGACCTCTGGCATCGACAAGACATTTTCACTCAGAGAACTGCCGTTCACTGGATCTTTTCTCTTTTTCAGACCATCCTCTGTAAACCCTAGAGATGGTTGTGTGTGATGCAAAATCTCCATATATCCTACAGAATACAGTTGGTATACACTTAAAGTAAATACAATTCCCTATATTAACCTTACATCTTAAGAAAATATCTTTTTTGAATGTCTGCAAACTCATCTCTGACATACACAAAAATCTATAAGGAGTTATAAGTTGATCTCAATTCTGTAATAAACAACTTTAAGAAGCAACACAAAGGGATGACATGACACAACTAAACTAACCTTAATACCACAAATTTTCATGAATGAAATCACACCTGTATCATACAAGCTCCCGATGAAATGCTCATTTGAAGCATAAGCAACATGACCTCTCCTTTGAGACATAGCAGCTTCTCTTCACCTTAGAATCATTGTCAAGGTGACAGCTGCTCCCACCTTCTCGTCACCTTTCTTTACTGCCTCTTGTTCAGCTAATGTTGTGTGAATACGCACCTCTCCCAACTTGCCTGATAACAGAGACGTGCTATTCTGCACCTGCACCTGTCCATCCAAACTGTTGCCTCAGAGGTCCGGCATTTATTATAGCCTACCTGCCTGTGTTAGCACTCTGAATATTGTTTGAAGTGCTGGCTGAAATTCTGTCTGACTGACTTCACAAAAGCTGTTCTGCCTCCTTAGTGTAAATTGTGAGTGCCAGATCTGTAATTCAATTTTATATAATAACATTTCCTCTCCCTCAAAAGCCTTTGAAATTTAATAAATGTTTATTGATGTCGCAGAGGTGCCAGTAGGACTCACCCATCAAAGCTGTCACTGACTTAAACCTCAGAGAGGGAGTGCTAATTAATCCCAGCCCTGTTTATATTGGTTACATTAAATTCCAAAGCCAGAAACAAAAGAGTTTTCCAAAATAAATTGTCACAACAAAGTGATCTTCTTATAGTGGGATCCCATGTGGCAATTCATTTGGGCAGAATACAAAAGTGAGTTCAGGTGTTTCTTTGAGGCTAGCACTATTTGCATTTGTTCCATACTGTGTTGTTGTGTAGATGCTTTCTTTCTTTGGACAGAAGAATGAAGTAAAGATAATATTCAATACAGAATATGAGTGTTTCTGATTAAGATTTAACACAAGTCTTAGGCACTTTGACACCAGAGGGAGATATTTTGTGATCGAGGGACATCCAAGCAGCAACAAGATAAATCCCCCCATCGAGTCCAGACACTGGTGGTAGTGGTGGCTGCTGACCCTGAGGCTGCTGACTACTGAGGCATATGAGGCTGATGAACCTGTAAAGACTGGGTTGTGATGGGGCAAAAAGGCAGCAAGATAGACCTACAGCAGAGGAAGAACCAGATTTAAAATGAGGTGCAGTGAGATGATAGGCTGACAGAGAAGGTGTGTTGCTGTGCTATTGGTTGATTGTGAATCAGCTGATGACTCAATGAACAGACCCAGACAATGACTGTGAGCATACTAGTCTCTTACACAGATGCCAATGACGTCAGCATCAGCATCAGCACGCTGGCTGACTCTGTCGTCTGTGGACATTCCCATAGGAAAGTTGTAATAGAACTAGCGCTGGCTCCAAGTGGCAGTGATGTGATTGGATCCAAATCTGTGTACTTCCATACTTCCTCGACCAACGGCTGATTAGCTTTGCCTTACACCCGCCTACACCAGAATTGCTGTTCCTCGAATTGTTGCGAACAGAAAAGGAAGTATTCAGTGCATCGCAAGAAGAGATTAAAATGGATATGACTGCATTTGATTCAGCTATACTGCAGAGCTGCAACGTCTTTTCTATGGCAACACCGTCACGTGGTCTGGATATCCCCGCCCATTTCTATTACAAAACGAAAGACGAATGTCCCCAGACACCCATTCTGAAGTAAAGCAGGCTGGTCACGCGAGACTTTGAGCATACCTGCAAGAAGTGAATGGCAGGGTGAGAAAGAAACTTACTGAGCGTTAAAAAATTGTCTTCCTCACTGAACTTATGCCAGACCTTCAGTTCAAACAACCCATCTTACTGTATACAGTGTGCAAAGTTATAGACATAATGTAAGGCTCGTTCTACACCACAATTCTATAAATGTAATGGTTGGTCAGATTTAAGAAATAAACGTTGCACTCCCAATAAAAATTGTTATTATCATCTGTTATTACAGTAAGGCAAAAAATGAACCAAACCTGAAAAGTAAAAAGTTCCTCTCCCTTTGATGTGCTGTCTCTGACTGAATAAATCATCTTTATTGTACAGGAATGTCGTACTAGAGTCGTGACGAAGTTTAGATGTACCTTCCTCGAGAGGAGCGCTGAGATGGTGACTAACACTTCCTTCAAGAGTGTACGTCACTGATGGCTCTAAAAATAGACTGTACTGGAATGTGACTGGAATTCTGGAAAATGGTGTGTGTGCGTGTGTGTGTGTATGTGTGTGTGTGGGTGTGTGTGTGGGTGGGTGTGAGGGCTTTGAATTATTGGGTACCTGCTGTGGATTTTGATGCATGACTCAGATGCCTTTCCTGGATCTGTACGTCTTCATTTGTGTCAGTGTGATGAGTCAGGCTTTATGTGCATGTTACTGTATGTTCAGCTAGTGACGCTTTCAACATACATATGGTAAATGTTATAAAATATGATAGAGTTCTAGGGCTGTCCTTTGACTTTCCACTGACCCCCTATCTATCTATCTATCTATCTATCTATCTATCTATCTATCTATCTATCTTCCCATTCATCCATCTAGGCATGAATGTTGAATCTTGAATGAATGTCTTTTTGTTCACCTAGCCCTTCCTTCCAACCATCCTGCCTGGTTATTTATATTCGCCATTGAATCATATGTTGTCATGGATGTGACGCCTGCGCAGTGGACAGCGTGAAAATCTGAATCATCGATGGAGAGAGAGAGAGAGACAGAGGTGACTGTAGAGTGATGGGACCCGGCTGAGGGAACAGCAGCGCGCGATCACTCTCCGAGCTGGTAATGACAGGTAAATGAGGATTTGAATGATATTAAGCACAATATTTCTGCAATCATAAGGGCTGTGTTGGGTTGTTGATTTTGAAAAATAGCATGTCGGGAAATCATATTTCCTGCATGGACTCCTTCAATGGTGTCATCCTTGCGCGTGATATCATGTTGCACATCTGGAAGAAGCGATCATGTGGGAGGAAAAAAAAATGTTGCTTTAAAGTTCGTGTTGTCGCCTTTTACCTCATGCTGCTGGTTTCTATATTATCAGATGGTATCAGATGAAACAAAACTTCTACCTTAAGCTCGTACCTGCAGATGTTTTATATCGAGGTGACATGTTTCAGGTGGTTAAGACGGTCTGATTTAGTGCAAATGCTTTAATGCAAAGTCTGTAAGTTTAATGGAAAAGCGTGCTTTGTGTCTATTTGCGTCTCACCGGGGGGTTGGGATGAGGTCTGTTTTCAGACTGGCGTCACATATGACGTCTGTGTGTTTTCCTGCTGGGCTGAGGGCTGGATGGTAATAATGGCGCTCAGCACCACGGCTAGCTCCCGGTTCAACGGCTCAAAGGACATGTTGTAGGCAGGGTTACCGCTGTATGTGCGCGGTTATGTTTTCATTTTGATAGTGTTATTTACATATTCTGATCTGATTTGTCAAAACCTGCCTAAGCTTAGGTCAAGATAGGTCGAGATGTGTTTGGTTGGTGTGATGTGGATGAGGGGAAATGTGAAAGTACGACTACTACCTGGATGTGACACACTGTGCATCTGAGAGCTATCTGAATTTATTTGGCCATGTTGACAGTTTGTTTTGGTGATGTTTTGATGTAGCTACATGTGTTACATGACATTGCAGTCATCTCATTCAGTTAATAGAGCCATAGAGTCAACATTGGGGGGGACCAAACCTGCCAGGGGGCCTTACATCCCCACCCACAAAAGAAACAAAGAAAGAAAGAAAGAAAGAAAGAAAGAAATTTAAAAAATAAAAATAAAGATAAAAATAAAAAATAAAAATGAAATAATAATAATAATTATTATTATTTCATTTTTATTTTTTATCTTTATTTTATTTTTGCAATAATAATAATAATAATTATTATTATTATTATTATTATTATTAATAATAATAATTATTATTATTATTGCTATTATTATATTTAAAATAATAAATGCATAATATATTCGAAAATAAAATAATAATAATTATAATTATAATAGAATCTTGAAACTTTTTCATATTATGATCCTATTACTGTTATATTAATTATCATAAACAAGTACAGTTATCAGTACACAGAACTGCAGTATACTATAAAACCAGAACTGTTAGCCAGTGATAATAATGGGATTTTTTTTTTCAAGTTTATATATGACTATGATTACAATGACTGGATGAATACTTTATTTTCATGTCTGGCTGTTTTAGCACCGTTAAAAACTGTTATTTTAGACAGCACTATCTTATAATTTTAATTAATGTATTGCCTTGAGTCAGTAAAGTTACTTTATCTGTAAGTCGGTCTGGGCCATTTAAACACATGCATGTGAGTTTCATATGCTTGATTGTTGTCTTGGATTACATAAGATCAAGGGCACTGTCTGAATCTGGTAAATATATGAGAGCAATATAAAATATACATGTAAATTTACAGTAATGAAAATTCCTAATTACATGTGTTTCCCACTCAAGTTTGGTGTTTGAATGAATATAGATTAAGCCCCAATGGAGTCTCCAAAACATGCAGTTCATAATCATTATTTGTCTGGGTGATGAATATTCAAACTTTCTTGAATACATGCAGATGTGGGTGCAGAGAGAGTTGACAACATCTGGGCAGAGCCAGATGTTCATGACAGTCCTCAGCAGGTACAAATTAAGCAGTAATATGATTAACATAAGGTACCAGGGAACAACGTGTCTCATCTTAATGCAGCATTTCACTCATCGCACTCAGTTTATTATCTGACTGGAACCCTGATATCGCCCATATACTGTGTGAATTCATGGTCGGCCATTTATAGTAGCCTATGTCCTTTACACGTCTCTGAAAACCTGTCATCTGTGTTATCGTTAAGGTTGTTCAGTTAACAAAAGCAATGGAATGACAACACAATAGCTATGTCCTGTTGTCTTTTAAACAACTCCTTCAAAATGTTTACATTTCACAATAACTCACCAAAACTGATTTTACCTTTGTGTTGATTGACATTTCATTTGATTTTTTTGGGATATAAATGTAATTGACTTGACGTGACTGTAGCATCACATTTGGCTGTCAATGAAAACCAAAAAGTAAGCATGGCACTGGTGATGTCCCTTATAGATTGATAAATATTAGGGCTTAAATTTCCTCCACAGTCAGTGTAAGCACACTGCATAATGACATTGATAGCAAGGTAGGCTAGAGGTCATAGGTGCAATTAATACATGGATAAAATTAAAGACACTTACACCATAAATTGATGCAGAAAAGGCACAAATTGGTGCATAAATATTCTCCATAATTCTTCCCCCCTCCAAAAAAATGTTGAAGCATAACCCATGCCCTTAGTAAGGGTCAAAGATGCTCTTTTTTTGCTTAGGTCCCTCAATTTAAAAAAAAAAATATATATTATTATCACTACACTGCTGGTATCCGTAAATATCATGAATACTGTGATACTCTAACTAAACTCACTTACATACAACTGGGTAAATTCTTCCTTGATTAGTTTACTAGAAAGTGCCTAGAGATAGAAGACGGAATTTATTCCCTGCAGTTTAAGTCAACAACATTTCTGGGGTATCATGTTTTTACCTCACCCACTCAGATCTTGTTCATTTACTATCTTAATGAACTAGGAAGCTCATTAAGTTATATCAGTGACAAATGTTGTTTGTTTCGGGGCAGTTTCTTTGTCCATTTGTCACACGTATCATAATATCACATACTCTGCTCAGGAACCATAAGATATGGTGAACTGATGTGTGTCTTCATTTTCTTTTGGCATTTTTAAGAAGCATTGCCAACACTGGGATCGGTATTTCAGTACCAAATTTGTTCCCCAGTCTTATTGCTGTTGTGGGGGAACATAAATAGCAGCTGAGATTTAGTGCTGGCTGACAGAAACTTGAAACATTGTTATGTGTGTTTGTGCAGAGGCACTGAGCTGTGAAATGCCTCTGGATCTCAAATGGATACTGAGGGAATTGCAAGTGTATAAAATATCACTTCTTAGAGCAACTGTCTTTTTTTTAAATCAGGATGCAAGAGTTTTATTTTGTAGCAGCAAAACAAAGGAAAGGATGACAGGCATTATATATGATGAAATGTCAGCTGTGATAAAATAGCTGGTCAGATTCCCTGAAAGTATTTGAGTCCTGCAAAAACACATGGATTTGGGCAAATTACTTTCTATGGATCCATCACATGCACTGTGAGAGTGAGTATGCTTTAATTAAAAAAGTAATTGCTACTTTTATTATGCCTGTTATGTGAGTGGCAAACCTGATATTATCTCTTGTAAGGCAAAACGAACTGTAAGAGCTATGTCCTTTATGTATCTTCTACACAAGCTTTAAAGTGCAGCATGATTAATATATTTTAGTTTTGCTGCTCAGCACAAAAAGAGAGTTTCTGATTGTTGCATGAATCACAAAATAAAAAGAGAAGAAGGTTAATTCTCTGCGTGTCAGCACTCTCTGCATTCAGCCGGCACTATATTAAAATGAAAAGAGAGGGCATTTCATGGCTTATTTCATGACAGCAGACAAGGAGAATGCATCATTAATCTCAATGTACCGAGGCACCCATGCCTTCAGTACAATGTTACATAACTTTCTGCCGGTGTGTGTGTGTGAGGGTACATGCTTGTGTGTATAAATGAGCTGTATATCTGTGTGCTTATGTTTATGTTATGTTATGTTTATGCATGGTGAACAAGCCAGAGAGAGTTTGTCCTCAAACCTGTTGGTGGGTTGCTTCTTAAGGCGAGGGTGCAGCCATGCATTCATGCATGTGTGTGTGTGTGTGTGTTCTCAAGCAGGTAGACAGATGTGAAGGATGACTTCTTGCTCAGAGATCTGTGGGTCGGAGTACGGTGAGCAAGCTCAAGCCAGCGGAAACTGCCAGCAGTATGGAGTCCGCTCCTACCTACACCAGGTACAACACACGCAATACCTTCTGCAAATATCAACTATTCTCTTCTATCACAAACCTTCATCTTCAGTTTCGCAGTCTCACGTTGTAATCACTTGAAACTTGAGGGTTTTTAGATCTCGCTCCCTCTTGGGGTTTCAGTTTCCATGTTTGGAATGTTAAAAAAAAATCTCTCTCATCTCTTCAGTTTTATGAGGAGTGCACAGCTTCTATCTGGGAACGTGATGAAGATTTTCAGATTCAGAGATCGCCGAGCAGGTGGAGCTCTTTACTCTGGAAGGTGAGGGTAACCTTCAGCTAGCTCAAACCAAACTACAGCCTCACCTGCTGTTATTTAGGTGATGCATAAGGTCCTCTTTTGTTTTCTCCCCGCCAGGTCTGTCTTGCGTTCGGGACCTTGATCTTGTTTGCGGGCCTCATTGTTGTTTTGGTGGGTTACGCCACTCCATCCAGGATCGAAGCCTTTGGCGAGGATGATCTCCTTTTTGTTGACAGGTATAACAACAATGCATAATATTAAAGGGAGGCAGTTGATGGGTATGTTCTGGATTTGAGGGCACATTGTTTAAGTGGACTGCACACCCAGTTGTTTCTATATAGGGCAACAAATTGCAATAACTGAGCAAAGAGTTGACATTTGAAGGTAGCCGGGGTTTTCCACCAGGTGATTTTATTGGATCCAGACCTCTTCTGGTTCACAGTTATTGTTTAAATACAGGTTGACGTTGGACTTCTAATTGATGCTGTCTTTTCCTTGAACAGCCACGCTGTCAGTTTCAACCGCGCGCTGGATGTTTGTAAGCTGACTGGTGCTGTGTTGTTCTGCGTGGGAGGCACATCCATGGCCGTGGGTCTCCTGCTGTCTGCCTTTGCCAAAAGCTACTCCAAAGAAGAACTGTACCTGCAGCAGAAGTTTAAGGAGAGGCTGGCGGATCTGCACGCAACAGTTGGTAAGGTTTCGCCCTCTTCTGTGTTGTTATGACACATTGTGGAATGGATGTTAGAAAATACATGCCAAAGAGTAAGTGAAAGGGTTGTTTTTTTATTGTTATACTGTTCTCAAAGTGTTTAGTGTGACTATACCACATAGCAGAACCGCTTTTGCCACAGGTACCCCCATAATGAGAGCACCGACCCCCGGTGAGGGAAAGGTGCCAGTCACACTCTCCAAAGTCCAGAACATCCAGCCAGTGAAGTCAGAGACCTGACAGAAGATGAAGTCCAGAAGAAGGCATACAGTGAAGAAGTGTGTGTGATGATTGATTGATTGATTGATTGATGTGCAGGCTGTGTGCGAGTACGAACGTGTGTGTGTGTGTGTGTGTGTATCAAATTTGCGTGTGCATTTTCTTTGAAAGGTCAGCTTACATGACTGATAGTATTGGTTCTTCATCTTTATTTACCATGTTTGACATTAAAGCTTTGTTTTAAGGTTACACAGGTGCAGAGTTAATATAGCCGAGCAAAGTTTAAGCCTTCTGCTTGAACATGACTCGCATGAAGTTCATACCAATCTGATGAAGCACATGCAGGTCTTGAGCCCTACCCAGAAAACAAACCACAGAAACAAATCGATAGAACACAGCCACTGAACAACAAAAACACTGTTGCTTCCACTGAGTGTTTTTCTGTCAAGGGGATTCACATTTTGTAAAAGAGGATGGTGTTACTGCTGGAGGGTGTAGAGCAGCAGATGCAGTGTTGTTTGAAGTTATTGGTGATTGCCCCCCCATTGCCTGAAAATGATCAAAAGAAGCACGGAACATAACAACCATTATCTCTGCCTGGTGTCTAAAGGGACATCAGTGGATGAGTGTTTCTACGTGCAGAATACTTTGTGTGTGCAGTGCGTAGTGCTACGTCATTACAACACTCAGTGAGAGCTGGCAATCATGTACACACAATGCAGTTACATCTGCTGAATACTTCTTTTATGCTGCGTGCAACAACAAGCCGAGAGAAGTCTTGACGGATACTTTGCTAGGCTTTCACACATCATCAGAACAGATTAGAGATAAACACAGATTAGAACAGACCTTCAGGCTAGATTTCACACTGACATTTTCATCTGTCTTAATAGGCCCCTGACCTTGTCTCCTTCAGTGAATCTTCAGACGGGATCGATAGCCGAGACCAGATTGATGAGAGGTACATTGAACCAGACAGGACATGCAGAACAATATAGTCTGTCACTTAAACTGGAAGCAGACCTGTCATAGTGGTATTATTGTTGGCATCTCTGACAACCGGATCGCTTTCGAGCCTAACTACCAGTTTCCACCATCCTCCGCTGACGCTACTGGGGGCAGAAACTGTAAGGAACTTACATGTATGCTATTTGGTAACTGGGGATAGCTGCTGATAGCTACCAGGGGCAACAAAAGTGCTATCCTCTTCCTGTTTTGATTGGCTCACACACTTCCTGTGTGATGTAAATCAAGCCTTGGTTTTCCCGAGAACTAGTACTCGATGGCAGACAACATTGCATAGTGAAAGCGAGGCTTTTAGGAAACCAGTCTAAACGCAGATGATGTCATTATTCCACAGCCATTACATTGTGCAATCAGCATTTCATAATGATAAGCTGAAGCAAAAATCTATTTCCACTACACTTTGTGCTCTTCCTTTCTTCATCTCCTCCTCTCCCTGTGACAAACCCAAGCATGTAGACACACCACTATCAATCCAAGCATGCACATTTTGCAGCTAGCAGTCATGAGCTGGTTAAAGAAAAAAGCACTGCGTGCCGAAATGAAGATGGAGCAATGCAGGTGCTGTGTGTCGAAGTGAAGCCAGAGCAAGGGTGCGTCAAGTGAGGCAAACAATGTGACAGATTATGTTACATAACAGGGAGGGATGAGGAGAGCGCATTCAGCTCTCCAGTGAGATCACATCAGCTACATCGTGTTTGACAGCGCTCATTGTTTACAGTCCGCCTGGGTCCACGGATGCTTTCGACACAATAACTGCCTTCCTGTGCTCACACTCAAAACTTGAAGCTACATTTGTAACTAAGGTGAACAGCATACAATAAGTATGTATCGCCAGGCTTGTTTATTTTATTTATGTATTGATTATTTAGTTGGTTGCATATTCAGTTGCATCCTACATGAGAAACAGAAGGTATGTCTTGGCACTCACATGTGCTGTAACTGTAACTTACAAGCACAATAAGCTGTTAATGGTCATGTTTTGCTGCTCTATGAAGAACTGTCTAAATGTATTTTAAATATATTTTTAAATATTGTGACCATGCCACTTTAAATGTCAGTTTGTTGTTTTGTTTGCTTGTTTATCTTTTGAAGTCATCGCACACAGACAGAACATATACTGTAAAAAATATAGCATTTTACTGTACTTAGTGATAACAATTTTTTTTTTTTTTTTTATTGTGGTAGTCGCAATCCAAGTGCCATCAAGCTACATGCCTCCTGCTGTGCGTCAATGCTGCAGGTCTTTCCAAACAATTTATCCTCGTCGAATCCATGCAAAGACAACGCCAGATGCATACTGTAAAAAATAATATATTCTTATATACTGTTTGTATAAAAATATATTATATGAGCTATTGCTATGCTGGCTACCTGTATGTTCATGTAAGTTGACCTTTTCATATTATTCCAACAACCCCCACTCTATTCTGTGATGTTACTTTAACACATTTGGTCTCTGATACAACACAAACATGTAGCTGTAGCTATGAAGAACAATTTCATTTCCAAGGAACTTACTCAACCACTGTTAAGCTGCAAACCTACAGTACAAGAAGAAAAACCAAGCTGTTCAACGATCTATTATAAACAAACCCTCCAGTGTGGTCAAAGCGTTCTTAAGTGATCAATAAATGTGCTGACTTGTAGTTCCATGCTGTGAATTGTGAGTTTATTTTGTATCCTTACATTGACCAAAGTTGAGTTCTGCATTAAAATCCCCAAAAGATATTTTATTTTCCTGCTTTTAATGATACCACGTCCCAGTTTAAGTGTCTCCCGATGTAACAGTGGATTCTCCCAGTGAATTAAAAAATATATACTGTACTTATTGGAGGTTGGATTGGATAAAGAACATATATATATCAGTAACTATATACAGTATGTCTATTTTTCAAAGAACACAATAAAATTGAAATATCGCAGCTCAAAATGTGTGAAGATTGTATTTATCCTTTTAATTCAAACAATCTTTTCATCATCACGTATGCTGGGTACACATAATATTGTGGGTATATCTGCAAAACTGATAAAACTTAATACCCAACTAAGCTGAGAACAGAAATAAGAGTTTTTAAGCAGTTATCACATGGGCCATAAGGCCATCTGGATGTCTCAAATGTATTTATTTATTGGGAATATATCTCAGTTTCATAAAGTTTTATTCTTGTACCTCTGTACTACTCTGTCAACCTTGTTGTGATTATGCACTGGACAAAAATATAAATGCAACACTTTGGTTTTGCTGACATTTTTCACGAGTTGAAGTAAAAGATTTAGGATTTTCTGTGCACAAAAAGACTTTGTTCTCTCAAATTTTGTTTGCAAATCTGTTTAAATCTGTTAGTGAGCACTTCGGCAACATAATCCGTCCACCTGACAGGTGTGACATGTCAAGATGCTGATTAAACAGCATGATTATTACACAGGTGTGCCTTGAGATGGTCACATTAAAAAGCCGTGTCACACAACACAATGGCACAGATGTCACACGTTTTAAGGGAGCACACCATTGGCATGCTGACTGCAGGAATATCCACCAGAGCTGTTGTCTATTCACTGAAAGTTCATTTCCAATGTAATTTAAGATTCTGGCAGTATATTCAATCAGTCTAGTGAGCCAGCCCAGTATCTCCACCTCCAGCGTCCTCACTTGCAAGATCATCTGAGACCAGCCACCCAAACAGATGATGCAACAGTTGGTTTCCTCAGCCAAAAGAATTTCTCCGCAAACCTTCAGAAACCGCCTCAGGGAAGCTTATCCCAATGTCTGGTCTCAGACCATCTCGCAGGTGAACAGGCCAGTGTGAAGGTTCTGGACTGGCTCACTAGGCTGGATGGATATACTGCGAAATTTGAGACGGCTTATGGTGGTGAAATGAACACTCACTTCACAGGCAACAGCTCTTGTGGATATTCAGTCAGCATGCCAATAGCACTCTCTCAAAGAACTTGTGACATCTGTGGCATTGTGCTGTGTGATGAAACTGCACATTTTAGAGTGGCCTTTTATTGTGAGCAGCTCAAGGAACACCTGTATAGTAATGATGCTGTTTAAACAACATCTTGATATGGCACACCTGTCAGGTGGATGGGTTATGTTGGCAAAGCAAACACATATTTGAACAAATCTGTACACAAATCTTGAGAAAACTATGTATTTTGTGTGCAAAGAAAAAGTCTTAGATCTCTTACTTCAATTCATGAAAAGTGAGAGCAAAAACAAAAGTGCTGTGTTTATATATTTTGTTCACTGTTACATCACTGCCTTCTGTTTGTATGTGTGCCAAACAACTTAGACTTTTCATTCTCTTTTAAATCTTTAAGTACCTGGGACCAGTTGCACAAAACCTTGAGTATGACACTTAAATCTTAATTTCTCTTTAGCTGAAGGACTTACACAGTTGCACATAATCCCTTAAAAGGTTTCCGTAGTTAAGGAAAAATGTGAACTCATTTACTGTGATGAAAGAGATTTTACGGCAGTAAAAGTTTCCATGGAGATTGTTTGTTTGCTTGGACTCATGCTCGTAATGCTTGTTTTCATTTCACATAGTTAGTTTATAGTTAGATACAATGGCAGAAGAAAGGACAGAAGGAGAAGGAAAACTTAACTAGGACTTTAAGGAAAATCTTAACTTAAGGTGTTTTGTGCAATGGGCCCCTGTAATGCCTGTTTTCGTCTCACAAAGTTAGCTTATAGTTAGATAAAATGAAAACCATAATGGTCAGAAGAGGAAAAGATGAAATTTCCGAATACAATCATAGAAAGCACATACTACAAAATACCAGAAAACAGAAAATGATGGTAGGAAGAAGCAACGAAAACAAATTCCGTCAAATCTATAATGTAAAATCAAAAGTGTTTCTTTCTTTCTTTTTTTTTTTTTTTAACCTTGCTGTGGTTGCTAAGGTCTTTTGTGCAATGGTCTTCAGATTCCTTAAGCATAAGTCCAAGATGAGGAGAAAACCATAAATACTTAAGTGAACATTTTAAGGAAACCTTAAGGAGAAAACTTAAGGGTGTTTTGTGAAGCTGATTTTATTTTGAGGAAACCTTAAATAATCTTAACTTAAGGTGTTTTGTGCAATCGGCCCCTGAAATACAGGGCTGGTTCTGTCATGTTTAAACAAGTCTTTCTTTTTTTTTTCTTTAATTATTTATTTGTTCTTAAGGATAAAGTGTGCCCCCATCATGTCACAGAGAGAAACAAGAGACAGAATGAGTCATTATAGGATTTGGCTTTACATTAATGAAACACTTCAAACTGTCAATGGTGTTCCAACATACTGAGCCCTCATTACATTGTGTAGAAGCTCTTACAGTAATCAATCAGTGAAGTCATTGAGGTAAGGGAGGCGCAGAGGGGTGCTCAGGGGCTTATTAACACACCCACATGCACACACACACACATGCACATACACACACTCACACACTAAAAGGAGCCAGAGGAGGAGATAAGACAAAATTGATGGTAACTCCAGAAATAGCAGCTCGAGGATCATCACCTCGACCAGTCAGGCCGTATGACTCACACACACTCTAAGGCACACACACACACACACACACCCGCCTCCTCTGCCTCTCTCTGCGTCTCTTGCTCTTTGCTTTCTCCTTCTACCTCACCCTTTCTCTCACCCATGTCTCTCTCTCTCTCTCGTGAGATGGTGACTCAGAAACACATTGACTCCATGAATCCCAATTAGAACAGCTGCAGGGATGAGAAGGCAGTGAGGCCGTCCTGGACACTGCATTAGATTACAGTTCACACTATAGTTTCCTGTCTGTGGGAGGCTGTTTATAGTGGCTTTATGCAACCTTGTTTCATTGGAGAAGAGCGAGGCAAAATGACTGAGATGTGTTAGAGAGGTGTTACATACATCACATTCTTTCGTCTTTGTTAGTATAGCTGTTCAACACTCAAGACCATTAGTTAAAAACCTTTGCATCCTCATTCCTCATTGAATTGCAGGCCTAAATAGATGGCTAATACACATTATTGTTATATTGGTACAAGAAGTAGTCCCAAATGTTACTGTATTACTGTGAGCACTGTGCAGACATTATCATCTCACACACAACTCAACAAATGACTGCTTTGCATGAAAAGAGTGGCTTATAAGAGGAGCTACTGGAGATGTATTCTTCTGACTGACAAAAGAAAGATAGAAACATGTTGTCATGTTAACTCCAGCACCATCTACTTAACATGCACTTGCCTTTTGCTCTGAGGATTAGTTGTCGTAGCAACATGGACACCATCATGGTTGCTGTTTGTGCTGGATTTGGAACCAGTGTTTGACAGATTATCATGTCACTGGTTACTTTGCAGATTTATATTTTGAAAACCTATAATGAACATGCAAAAACTGTTCTACAATTTAGCTGCAGCAGTACATAAAGGGAGCCTATCAATAACCTACGATATTAAAACACTGCTTAACAAGTACCTTTGATTTTGATATGACTTGTGCAGTAAAATTATGATTGTAAGACTTTCAGGGATATCAATCTATCCATTTAGGAAGTTCGAGTGATTGTGATTAAGTTCCACCTACTTTGGTGTAAATGAACGTGACAACAGGTGCAATGGAGAGGCAAAAGCAAGACAAGCCCCAAAAAAGGGAATGGTTTTACATATGGTGGCCACAGACAACTGCTCTCTTTTTTGGTTTGTGTTCTGCTAGTGCCTTCAGGATGGCACATCCATATGTGTGGTAGCCAGAAGGTTTGCTGTGTCTCTCAGCACAGTCTCAAGAGCATGGAGAAGACACCATGAGACCAGCTATTACACAAGGACAACTGGACAGGGCTGTAGAGAGGCATCAACCCAGCACCAGGACCACTATCTGCTCCTTTGTACGAGGAGCAACAGGAAGAGCACTGCCAGAGTTCTACAAAATGACCTCCAACAGGCTACTGTTGTGCATGTTTCTGACCAAACTGTCAGAAACAGACTCCATGAGGGTGGCAAAGAGTGCATACAGACACACAGGGGCCATACACACTACTGAGTCACATTATGAGTTGATAAAATTCCCACAAGTTGGATCAGCCACTGATTTCAATTTTTTACTTTGATCGTCAGTGCGTTGAATCCAGGCCTCAGTGGGTTGATGATAGTTATTACGCCATTTTGTTCTCAACAAATTATATAATGTTTTACACCTTTAATAAATCTTTCATCAAGATCTGATGTGTGGTAAAGTGTTCCCTTAATTTTTGTGAGCAGTGTACGTCTTTCACAACATTAGTAAGTACAGTGGGGAAAACATTTTTCCTCTTACCATAAGTGCTACCTATGCTGTGTATATCATGATTGCTTTGTTTTGAGTTACTGAATCTCACTGAAACTCACACTCAGCAAGTGGTACTTAAAGCACCAAAAACCACATTGTTTCTTTCTATGTGGCGGTGTGTTGGCAGGTGTAATTTGGTAGAAAGAAAATAGTCCCTAAATAAAACTGCTCACGACATCCATGGATTTTCTGAGCACTACAAGCTAGGTGTCATCTAGTTCAATTACACTGGAGAGCAGGCAGACATTACGAGGGCTGATATCTGCAACACTTTGCAACTCACACCAAAGCAATCAAGATTGATAAACAGAACTACAGGTGAGAGGAGAAATTGATTCTTTTTTTTTTTAAGGTGAAATGTTCCTTTAAACTTACCCAAAATGAAAGCAAAAGTACATAATTCAAATAAACCAGCTGTAGTGTGAGTACAAGCTTAAAGGAATATTCCAACGATTTGGGAGTTATGCCCTTTCTCTATCATTTTCATAGTGAGACAACATGATCGATATCTTTTTTGTGTCTGTACATCCAGTGGCTGGGTCTCAGCGGTTAGCATTGCGGCTTGGCTTACCTAACGAATACAATTGACAATTGACTCTCATTTTTCTAATTAACATTTAAACATGTTTGTTTTAAATGCACGTGCAGAAATGCCAGCTTCAGGGTTTCTGTAATATTTATTTGTTCACTTTTACCGTAGGCTACTGACCCCATATAGACTTCAATTGTATTTGCTAACCTAAGCCGCAATGCTAACTGCTGAGACCCAGCCACTGGACGTACAGACACAAAAAAGATATTGATCATGTTGGCTCACTATGAAAATGATAGAGAAAGGGCATAACTCCCAAATCGTCGGAGTATTCCTTTAAGCAAATGACATAAAAAGTACCAAAGTACAGTAACACTTTACTTGAAGGTATCTACATAAGGGTGACATGACACTGTCATGAACTTGTCATAAACATTATGAAAATGTCATAAACATTTATGACTGCTGTCATTAAGTGTCATTCGATTTTTGTAATGACAAGTTGACATTGTTTGGGTTGTCTTGATTATGACAACTTGACGTTAGTGACATTATCAGAAGTTGTCTTTGTCACTATCACTATGTCAACTTATAACTCATAAACACAAAAATAGGTGCATTTCTTGTTAATGTCAAGATGTTATGACAAAGACATCTTCTGGTAATGTCATCCTGGTTAATGTCAAGTTGTCATTATATGGACATCCCAAACAAATTCAATGTCAAGTTGTTATGACAAAGACAACTTCTGGTAACGTCATCTTGGTTAATGTCAAGTTGTCATAATCAAGACAACCCAAACAATGTCAACTTGTCATTACAAAAACCAAATGACACTTAATGACAGCAGTCATAAACGTTTATGACATGTACATAATGTTCGTGACAGATTCATGACCGTGTCATGTCATAGTTATGACAGTGTCATGTCACCCTTATGTAGATACCTTCAAGTAAAGTGTTACCGAAAGGACTTACCAATGAAGTATTAAGAAATCTCTCATAGTATATTGGCTGAAGTGAACATCAATATTTGCATCTCATCCATTTCACACATATTGTTCACACTGACAACTGTCTATAGTAAAGTCGATTCTGAGCATATCCACAGCAGCAAAAACTTAGCATGATCACACTTTCAGCATTACTTTTATTATATTCTGACAAATTTGATTACAGTCATTTTACAGTGACAGCAAACAAAGCTGTTTGGTTAAAGCATCAGTGTCATTTTCTCTTTTCTCTTTATGGTAGAAGATAGCTGTAAATAAACAAATACGCATTAAACATAATGACTATGTAATAAAGGATTATGATTTGGACTAAAATAACATTCAGACATATACAGTATGATTACACTGTTACACATAGCTTATTGTACTTACTTAAAAAAAAGTTCATATGCATCACTTGCTTTGGGAAATAGACAAAAATACCTGACATACAAAACCATCTTTAAAAACAAGCAACTAATATTACCATACCTGTGAAAAATAAATATATAATTTGTTTTCTTTAATGTATGCCTGTAAGGTTATTGCAAATCCCCTGCATCATTCATTACAGTGCTCACAGACAGTGTGTACTGAACTGATAAAGCAGCCAAAGAGGTAAGACTTTAACAAAAATAAGAATATATTACTCTAGTTTTTATTTGACTGTTTCAGGCATGATGGTTATGAATGTTTTGATAAATAGCTTTTGAATACATACCTGAAATTTTGATGATGTTTCTGTACCTGACATCATTAAGCAGACATTCAAAGCTTCTATTAATTGCTTGACATTTGGGTGCATGGCTGTCTTGTAAAACATTTCTTGCTTTTGCTGGCTGTGAATTTGCCCTGCCACCTACATGGCTTTTTAGATTGCATTTTAAACTTTTGCTCACTGTTTGCCCAACTGATTATTAAATAACTTTCCTAATCCTTCTCTTTCTCCCTTTTCTTCTTTTTGTCTTGATCATCTTTATCATCATCCTCCCCTTTCTCTCCATTCGCCGCAGCATCTTTGGCTGATTTCTCGTCCCCGTCCGGCTCTGCTCCACTTTCCACCTCATCATCTTCTCCGCTGACCTCTCCGTTCACCTTTCTCTCCTCTTCTCCTGACTCTTTGGTGGCTCCCTCTTTTGTTTTGCTCACATCTTCTTCCTGGTTACTGCCTCTAGTGCTGCTTCTGCCGTTATCATTCTCTTTTGTCTCGTTATCTGACTGAGTCTTCCCCGGGTCACTGCTGTTTTCTGTCTGTCTCTGTTTCTCCCCCGTGTCTACATCATTAGCGTGGCTCTCACTGCTTTTCTCCCCCTTTCCACTGTCTTTATCATGCTTCTCGTCTTCTGTGTTTTTGTCTCCCTCATCCTTTTCACCCTCAGAAGACGGATGGCTTCCATCCTCTTTCTCTTTACTGTCCTGTGTCTTATCACTGTTGCTACTGCTGGACCCCTGCTCCTCACTCTTAACCTCCTCCTTAGTCTCATCCGTGATCTCCTCCTTCACTTCTTCTTTTACCTCCTCCTCCTTCTCCTCAGATCCTGCTGTTGCTTCTCCCTCTTTTTGGTCCTTCTGCTCATCATTTTCCTTCTTCTCTTCCACTCCCTCTTTTTCACCACTCATCTCCGGGTTTTCCTCTGCTTCTTCTTTGCTAGCAGAAGTGTCTTCTTCTGTGGTGTTTTCATCAGCAGGAGCCTTTTCCTTCTCTCCCGCCTCGTCACCATTCTCCTCTGCTGCTGCTTGTGTATCATCCTCTGCAGGTTTCTGTAATGCAATTAAACCACAGAAACAATTCATAGCTTTAAATATTTTAACAGGCACACAGTGTAATTGGATTGTTTACAATAACTCTCCATGTGACCTACACTTTCCTGAAAGAGAGTGGCAGCGCTGTTGAGTCATGAGCACTTACAAATCAAATGGAGCCAAAGCATTATGTTTCTTTTTTCTTTTTCAAAACCCTTTATGGCATGTCAGTCAATATGCAACAAGTATTGGCGTAATACATTAGTTGGCAAATATGGTTCAAACTAATCACATAACATGTTAGCGATAAACAGAATGCTGTATCTCAAAGGAGACCTATTCTGATTATTTTCAGCTTCATACTTGTATTTTTGGTTTCTACTAAAACATGTTTACATGCTTTAATGTTCAAAGAACACGTTATTTTTTTAATACTGTCTTTGCTGGAACACCTGTTTTCATCCTCTGCCTGAAACGCTCCATTTAGCGCCTGTCTCTTTAAGCCCCCCTCCCCAAAAAGCCCAGTCTATTCTTATCTTAGTCTTTGCGGGCTGTCCCCCACTGTTGGCCCTCCTCTGCCCTTGTCAGCGTCTTTTCAGCCAATTCAGCATGTTTAATTGGCGTTGGAAATGGCGGAGCCCATTGGTAAATGAAATCACATGGTTCAGCTCAGTGCATGAGAAGAGAAACGGAGGTGAGGAAAGTAAACAAACAGCTAAAGTCAAAAGGGAGTGAGATCAAAACAAACTTGTCAAATAAGGTAAGATTATTTTTCTTTAGCCACTGAGCTCTTTAACAGAGACATTTTGCGATGGTTTGTGTTATTGTTCACTGGTGCTTTGTTCTTTCAGCATTTGATTGTGTTGTTTATGTGCTAACTGGCTAACTAGCATCATAACCGTCTTCAGGCTTCCCTTTTTTTAACAAAGATTACAGACTATCTCCATCCACATGTGTGAAGAGTTATTTCCTCTCACACAGGTGAAGAACACACATGCTAGTTGGCCATCAGCAGTAGTCTCTGCGGTGTGTTCATGTGCAATTCTTTTCTACATGAGGGGACGCAACAGTCGACTTTTGTCGCCGCTATTTCTTTGATGTTGGTTTGGTGTGTCCGCACCTTTAGAAGGACTAAATGCAGTATGTCTGCACTTTCTACACTTAAAAATCACAAACAAAAATTGCAAAACCAAAATTTTCACAACAGGGCATGTTCCAACAGGAATATGATCTAAAATTGCAGAGAAAATAACAGCATTGGCAACCATAATTACATGTTTTCCTAGTGTTAGCCAATGGCTACATGTAGCAGTGTAGGTTTTGTTATGTTAACAGTTGTAGTAGCATGCCTAAAGCAGATGACCATATAAAGAAATGTGTCACAAGCTGACATTGGCTTGTTTCGAAAGTAGAAAAAAAAATGTTGGAAACAGAGTATTCAGAGTACTGTGAAGCCTGAGGTTTTTGCTCGCTGCTTTTACATACACTGACCTCATTATTTGAAACTTCGGCCATATTTACGATTTGACACTTTACCATTATATATATGACAGAATATACACTCACAAGCCACTTTATTAGGTTAGGTTTATTAATCAGCCAATCAGCAACTCAGTGCATTTATTCGTGCAGACATGGTCAAGACGACCTGCTGAAGTTCAAACCGAGCATCAGAATGGGGAAGAAAGGTGATTTAAGTGACTTTGAAGGTGGCATGGTTGTTGGTGCCAGACGGGCTGGTCTGAGTATTTCAGAAACTGCTGATCTACTGGGATTTTCACGCTCACACAAACCATCTCTAGGGTTTACAGAGGATGGTCTGAAAAAGAGAAAATATCCAGTGAGCGTCAAATCTCTGGGTGAAAATGCCTTGTTGATGCCAGAGGTCAGAGGTTAATGGCCAGACTGGTTCAAGATGACAGAAAGGCAACAGCTACTCAAATAAGCACTGGTTACAACCAAGGCATGCAGAAGACCATCTCTGAACCAACAACACGTCGAACCTTGAAGCAGATGGGCTACAGCAGCAGAAAACCACAACAGGTGCCACTCCTGTCAGCTAACAACAGGAAACTGAGGCTACAGTTCACACAGGCTCACCAAAATAGGACAATAGAAGACTGGAAAACTGATGAGTCTTGATTTCTGCTGCAACATTCAGATGGTGGGGTCAGAATTTGGGGTAAACAACATGAAAGCATGGATCCATCCTGCCTTGTATCAACGGTTCAGGCTGTCAAGTCAATGTGGACCAAAATCTCTGAGGAATGTTTCCAGCACCTTGTTAAATCTGCCAGATTTTAGGCAGCTCTGAAGGCAAAACGGCGTCCCACCTGGTACCAGCAAGGTGTACCTAATAAAGTGGCCGATGAGTGTAAGGGAAAATATAATAGGACTGCTTAAAAGCATTAATAAGATAAAGTTGAGAAGATGTTTTTTGCTCATATATATAGATATATATTAATCTCAAAAACTACTCTCATTCTACTGGCATCATGTGACAATGCACAACATTATGTCAGAACAAGTGCCTGCTGTGTGCCCTACTGAGAGGTCGCATCCAACGGGATCTAAATATATCTTCTTACAAGGACCCATTACTTGCTCCTGTAATAGTCTGTTATGTACACTGTTGTCAATCTATACCTCATTAGCTGGCTGGTCTTGGGGTGTTTTGTCCTCAGTGTTTCCATCATCAGCCTTTGATTCCAGGTCATCTGGAAATAGAGCGAAAACACAGTTATACTCACTGAGCAAATGACATCACAGACGTGCTGGCTGATTTCCCAGAAAATGCCTCTGTTTCTTTAAAATAAACAAAGAAAGTGATATCATGACATATATAATTCAAAGTGTTTCATCTAATGTGAGATAGTGTGTCCTGAATGAGCTTGTTAGGGACAATATAACATGGAGGTGGGTGATAGGTGTTATCCTAGTGTATATGCATAATTTCTTCTATCTCACACAGGCTTAAAAGGATGTATCTAGATGGAGAGGTGATAAAATCATATGAATTACATCAAAGACATAATGCTTTGATACAACATTCTGTTTTATAGAAGCACAAGGAGACTAAATAAAGCAGAATCCTAAGTAACACATCACAGCACTGTGTCTGACACAAACAATCCCAATTCAGATAAATTTATTGCCACTCTTGTTCTGTAAAAATCCTCATCCCACATAGTTTGTTTCTCATTCTCTGGTGTAATTTTACAGGTTTAATATAAAGACTATTGCTGACGACTTTTCAAGACCCTAAACCCAGTCAGATTCCATTACATCATTTCACAAATCCATAAAAAAACCTCTCCTATAAATAAGGGAGCTTTTATTCATCCTCTGGTAAGTGACTTGTTGAAATTATACATCTTTTATACCACAGCTGTGTTTCCAGTCGCTCTTGAGCAAAACACGACACAAGAGTGACACCTGGTGGTAAAGAGGAAAAACACCCGAGACTATTTCCAGGGAAGTAAACAACTTCCCCAGACAATGGAAGTGTAGCAGAGAGAGACAGAAAACATTTTTACACACCCAGGAAGGGAAAAGAGCACATTATGGAGGTCTAAGGTCATGAGAAGATTCAGAATACAAATGTTGCATTAAATTATCTTCATCATGATTATCACCACTGCAGCATTCATCCTAATAATCCCCATGGGTATTAAGGTAGATGTCGTTTTACACACACAAACATTAAAGAGATTCCTTTAGGTTCCTACCACCAGTGCTGATGCCTGTCCCTGACACTGGCTTTCAATGTAGGCACTCAACTTGAAGGGAGAAATAGGCCCCACATTTTCTTTTTAATTTGTAGAAATCACTGGTTTAGTCTGTGGAAGCTTTTTTAATCTTCGATATTTTTTTTATCAGTGTTGTTGCAATCTGCACTGAACATTTTTCCACTGTGTAAAGCGGACTGAATAAAACACCTAAAGGGTAGTAGATTGGACACAGTAAAAAAAATCTGTCATAATAATAGTCTGCAAGATTACAAGAACATATATTGCCCAGTCCCCCCGAGGAATCACCTGTCATCATTTACTGTCTAAACCGCTGCATCGCGATGCTGTGGATTTTGGTGTTTAAATGAAGACATCATACCACAGTCCAATACCAGCTCCATTCACTTCTACTGAAGCAATCAGCTCAGCAAGGCAGGTTTGTTGGAGTGCAAAATTAATACAGCTTTTTTCAGTTTTCATGTGAGCATGTGCATCAAAGGCCTTGGAGTAATTAACCCTAAACATCATAAGAGGAATACAACTATACGCTCTGATAAACAACATAATTACACACTTGTTTTGAAACACTGGATGAGACTGAAATTTCCAATCAGAAATAAGCGGCAAAAAGAGTGGGGAGAAAAAAAAGAGAGAGAGAGAGAAAGGAACAGTGTAATTAATGTCTTTAATATTAGTTTCCCTTTCTACACACACCAGTTAAAGAAGAAAAATGACTCGGGTAGAGATTAGAAGAGTTTATGGAGACATTTAATGCATTTCAAATGCAAAACTGATTGAAGTTTAGCTATGGTGGGAGATGAAACGTTATGGTAATAATAACGAACCTCTTTAAGAATATTTTATGGAAATCGCCCGCATTCATTAACAGCAAGGGCCGGACGATTGAGTGTAAGCAGCAAGCAGTGGATGAGCCGCCGCGACTCTAAACATCTTAACGTGATTTGAGGATGAGGCGCGGGCTCATGAAAATGCTAAATCAAATTAAACACAATATTTAGAATCTCCCCTCCTTGCTCTTCATTAAATCCGCTAGATTTGGGTTGTGGTGTTGGGAATGGCTTGACAGTGTGTGTGTGTGTGTGTGCGCGCGCGAGTGTGTATAAATGTGAATTTGTGTCTGTCATTTTTTTTATAATCTGGCAAACACCCCCCCCCTACACACTATTGGCACAAAAACTCCGACAGAGCACACCCACACTTCCGAGGTAATGCTACATGTCATCCATCAGTGTGAGGTAAAACAAGGATGCAACTGTAAGTGTGTATAATTACTCATAAGAATGGCTCTAGCTGCCATTCTTATGAAACGTAAAGTTATAAATGACTGTTGCTTCAGAGAAATGTAATAAAGCACAACTGAAGATGAAGTGATAGCAGGTAGTAAACTACAATATCCTCCCACTCCTCGACAAGCAAACTCCATCTCTCTCTTTACACACATGCACACACACACATTATGCCTTACTGCTGTTGGATTTTAGTTTTAGGGGACTGGTTTGTAAAACAAAAAAATAAAAAATAAAAAGACAGGACTTTTGTGATCCCTGTCTCCACACCTCAGCTGCATACAGCTACATTGTGCAGCATTGCTTTGATCTGTGTTTCCATTTGATGTGCTCATCCAATTCTAGTAGCCCCATAACACACTGGGGGAATCCAGTGTGCAGTTTACACCAGGTAACATGATGTAAATACTATTCCATGAAATATGTATGGATTATATTCATCAACTCAATTAATAAAACAACAATATGTATCACAGCAGAAACAACCCCCCGTGGTTTCCTGTACTCAGATGAACCCTGAACCTGAACTAGATTTTTTATTTATTTCAAATCCAAGTCTCAACACAGTCTAAGCAAACAGATGCATTGTCTCATTTTCTCCCCACTGGGTATAAGAGATCGTTGCCAATCTTCTCTTGTTTACAGAAGTTTTAGCAATGACTTTAAACTCAGCAGGGGGTTCGGGTAATGAATCAACGTGTGAATAAAGCGTTTCTTTTGTTGGACGAAATGAAAGAGCTACACTGTGTATTCTTTTCATGAAAAACTTGTAATTCTGCAGGCAAATGAGACAATATGGATGTACATTACATCAGTGTTTTCTCCAGTCCTCCACTGAGGAGTTGGAGTGGGCAATAATGTCTCGCAGAGACTCGCAGGGTCTAATATCATGTTTAAAAGCTTTTCCACTCCTCCAGGAAGAATTCTGAGTAAAACCCACAGCACAATCAAGTTCTTGACTCCACAGGAAATCTGTAAGAGACCACGGCATGAATACTTTTATTTTTCATTGCAAATGGAACTGCAAATAGGTCTGTCGAGGATGTATGTTACTTTTAACAGCTGTGAAGTCACTATCCTGGAGAAACCTTCTGTTTTATTTTAATGTTGTGCAAATAATTTATCCCACTTTCACCAGAAGTCAAATTGTCATTTTTTTTCTCTAGGATTATAAGATGCTCTCAGTGCTCTGACACTTCTGGGAAAACCTATTGAACTAAATAAAGCTTTTCTTAGTCTGGAGTCACTGCTGGAAAACCACATTAGTGAGGGTTTTCAGCTCAGAGAGAGTATTACAAATGTCAAAAACAAAACATCAAATAACAAAAAAACATTGCCTCTTTTGTATGTATTCCTATTATTGCAGTGCTTTTAAAGAATAATTCGAAAAAAGCATTTACTGTGCAAACGTGTTTCCAACATCCACAGTAGGTTAATCACAGTAGGTCACAGTAGTAGTAACAAACAATCTCGAATAACAGCTAAACAGTACACTAAAGTCTGTTTCTGAAAACATTTTAGGTTGGAAATAGGCGATGCAGTAAGAAAATGTTGGTTCATATTTGATCAGCACTGCTTAAGGCCAAAACACACCGGCGGCGTCATTGACGCCGGCATCATTGACGCGAGTCAAATGCCGCCCCCGACACACACAAAAAGCATCGCGCTGCGGGGCGTCAACCGGATTTCTATTGCACACTCCAGTCCACAGGAGCTGGGAAGTACAAAATAGCGCTTTTTCAAGGGCGGCAACGCTGGAAAAATAGGACAATAGCACAAAGTGCCACAGTGCGGCACGTCGACGCACGTCGAGCCGCTGCCAGTGTGGGTTTGTAAATAGAAAATAATGGGGGCGGCTGTTTTGACGCGCATCGTACGGCGCCGGTGTGTTTTGGCCTTTAGTTTCACAGTTTAATTTTTTTAAAATTAAAGTTTTTTTAAGTGTTTTTAACCTCCATTTTTATAATACAGGAAACAGTAAGGAGTCCGCTTCATGTGCACCAATTGTCGTGGCAGCTCTCTCTCTCTCAATCTGCTTCTTAACTCTTTGTGTCTATGGTGGCAGGCATATGCAATGTAGCTCAGTCAGGAACATTTGAGTCAAGGAAACCTTTATTTGTGTTTGCAGTATTATATTTGGTGATATGGCTCTGTTCTGGGGCCTCTCTGCCTTTACTAGGCCTACGCAGAAAGCCGCTTCCATGTGCCTACGTAGAAATCCTAATGTGGAGAGAACACACCTCTCTGCCCTTCAATGCGGCTACATGGGAAGCCTAAGGCAAAGAGAGCACACCTCTCTGCCCTTCCACATGCAAATGAGTAGAGCCTGAGGCAGAGAGAGCACACCTCCCTGCCCTTCCATGCGCCTACATGGAAAGCCTAAGGCAGAGAGAGCAGTGGCAAAGACCTGGCAACAGAACAGCGCCAGCACCAGTGACAAACAGAAAAGACATTGATAAGTCAGACACAACATAAAAAGGAGGAGCTGGGGTGGAGGTGGGTTGCAAAGCAGCTTGCAGAGGGGGCAGCAATAGTAGGCAGGCCAGAGTAGGTTAAATAGGGGGCCCTGAGATTCGCCAATTGGTTACATAGAAAAGAATCATGTGATCTATTAGCTGACTCCCATCCAACAATCAGCTGACCCACCTGTTTATTGGGCTGTTTGAGATCAGCTGATGTAGCTTTGAGGTGAGCTGAGCTTGACATTGTGTCCTGCTTGAACTAACGCTATGCTGAATAAAAGAGAGTTGTAGTTGTAGTCAATCTATTGGATGATGCAAAATGCATCATTAAGCAGACTTGAGCTGGGAGATGAGCATGGAGAGTTGGGCGCTGGTAGGATAGAGGAAAGTTTACCATAGGTCATTTACACATACTACCTACATTGTTGACACAAATCTGTTGGAAAATCATCACGGTATTCCTTCACTGGAATACACACTGTTATTGTATCCTTCTTGCTGCTGATGCACCATGACAGCTGCCTCATAAGCACACTGGGACATGCTTTGGATGCCATGGTAGTGCTACTTTGTGTTTTTTTTTTTCTTGTGTGAAGGAGAGCAGAATCCTTAGTCTTGTAAAGCCACTTCTGAAAAATCAATCCTTAAGTAGCAGAGGTTGTAATTTTAATAAATAAACTGTATTTTTGCTTATAAACCACAGCATGGAAAAATTGTTGACATGGTCTCCACAAGCCAATTCCACTTTCAGTGGATTAGCTCTGCAGTGTTAAATAAACACCTGACGTACTACTTAATGTACCTAAATCACTCCACACAACACCCCCTGTATATCACCATACAGTACAGTATATTGCTTATTTACACCCAGCTGATTTAACCCACTCAGCACATGGCTGAGTTATGGAGGGGTGTAAAACAACATGGGTAGTAACTCTGAATGGTAATTATGAAATGTTGCCACTCAGCAAGTGTGCTCCAGTCACTGGCCTGGGTCCTGTTAAAACATTTAATGACTGTATGGCCGGCCACCAATAGAAAGGCCCAGTTGGTGTTGGGTTTATAGTGATGTGACACAGAAAAAAACAACCAAGCTGCTTTCTAAGTTCTGATGACTGCACATTTTGCCTGTTCATCTGTTTCTCCCTCTCTCTCATGCATACAGACAATATATTTTAATGTAATGCATAGGTTTATGAGACAAAATAGCAAACTGTGAAGATATCAGGAGAGTCATTAAGGTTAGGGTGATGCATGTTTTGTGATCAGCAATCTGGCGAATCACACTTGCACATCAAACTTATCTTATTTGCAATGCTTTGTAGATGCTACATTTGTGGCTCAGGGGTCACAACAACAACTTCATTTAGAGATGCATGCCATTGATTTTACAAGTGAAGTTCAAGTTTACCTGAACTGGAAGAAGTCTTTCTATTGACAGATGTTTTTTTTATTCTCTACTTGTACCATGTAGTGTGGAATATATCTGTTTTATGACTTTCTGTCAGCTCTACAGTAACATTATCATCACATCCAACCTTAGTGTTTACAGCAACCCGGGCTCATTCTGAAGTCGTCAATACTGGCACTTGGGCAGTGACTTCCATCAGCATGTAATGGCACCCGATGGCATCAGGGTGAAACGCGTCCAGACAACAACCTAAGTTATGGGGGTGAAAAGTCTGTCTAGGATGGGCGGGAGGGGGGTTGGATGCATCCAACAATTGCAGACTTTTGCCCAGGAGGCCGAGCAAAATCCCCTTATGCATGTAGAGCCAAAACCTGTTATTTTTTTCTAAACCTGGCCAAGTCAATTCAGAGTTTTGTACTGACTGTATGTAAATTGTTCAGTTTCTGTGAAAATGGAAGTGTATTTTGAAAAGACACAATGCATGTAATAGGCTGAACCTGACATGGTGTCCCAGATTGTCAACAACAGACACACCCAGGCTCCACATGTTGATGTGAAAAGTCCACGACCACTTGGCTATACGTGACGAGGTCTGAGTGAGAATGTGTTGTTTACAGTGCCCTGTCACCCTTAAGGTAGTTACTTAAATTTTCAGTTACCTTTGACATATTGTTGAAAGCATTCATTTATAATATTGTTTTTTGTATGTATTGTATGTGATCCTTTTGAGAATCACCTGTGTCTTAGCTAACCGTTAGCAACATTAGCTAGTCACTCAGTGCAGCACAAAACATTTTCAGAGCAGTTAATGACGGACCTACACGTTCTTGCAAAATCAAGCAGTAAAGTTCCATAGAGCTAACTGCCCTCCTCATAAACCTGAGGTGCTTTTCTTTAGCAGCTAGCTACATTAGCTGATTGGCTAACCTTGCTATTTAACGACACTCATGTGATTATCAGGATGGTCAAAAACACTATACAAAAATGCACGGTGAGTACTATTAACCCTACAGTATGTACAAGGCTAACTGTGACAGGCGAAGTAACTAAAAAATGAGAAAGCATTGAGACCACAAAGGTTGAAGGCATGGGCCGCGTTAGGCCCTGATCACACAGAAGCTTTTATACAGGTTGCAAAATGCGAGGCACCATTAAAAAAACAGCTTGCTGCACCCTTTTATTGTTGCCAGGAAACCCCCCTATCGCCTCTTTACCCAAGCCCTCCAGTGTAATTAATCTACCATTTTATTTTATTTTATTTTTCACAGTAATAATACAAAGGATTTCTAGTGTATAACATACTCAAAGGTTTGTTCTCAAGATGCATCTGAAGAAATGAACACTGTGCATTATTATCTGTAGAGTGAACTTTTTTAGTAGTGTAGAAAATGCCTCTTATCTACAGTAGTGTGCTCAGATACCTTTGACATTAAATCAGAGGAAAGAGCTGCTTAACAATGTTGCAGTCAGACAGGCAGAGTAATATTTATAAAGGTCATGGCTTCAGTTAAATATTTTAATAATTCATGGAGTTTGTTCTCTTTCTCATTTTTCTCACAGTTGCCTGAAACCTTACCATCCAGTGTTTTCATCATATGAAAGGTTCATTCCAAATGGCTTCTGTCTAATCAGTGTAATACGAGTAAATATTAAAATAAGATTTTTCTTTTTTAAGGCAAAAAAACATGATTGCATGCTTTCAGATACAGCTATTATATATGCAAATGTCATAAAAGCCTTAGTAACCAATAACTTTGGTAACATTCAGCATTCAGAATCAGAATAATTGATGATGGAACGTACTCACCCAAATAATATAGGTCATGAAAATGGGACTAAGTTTTTATGAACACAAGCAGAGCCCTCTGTCAACTAGAAATAGTTTTCTCATTTATCATCTAAAAAATACATTGTGTTGAAGTAAATTTTATATATATATTTTCATTTTTTTTGGGCAATGTGCCTTACTGTTTCTTTGCACCCTAAACTGCATTATTTTATTTTATTTTTTTTAATTAATTTGTGAAAACCTCAATTAAGATTTTAAATAATATAACTTGATGCTGTGCAAAACACACTGCTGTGTTTTGCTTATGGTGCTCTGATGTGTGCTGGTGCTATGTGCAATACATGAGTGGCTGATGTGCAATACTGTTATGTGTAGTATGTGTTTTTATGTTTTTATGGTGTATGCATCATTTCTTCTGGACTGTTATTGTAAAGCAGCGATACTTGTGCAGCTCCTGGGTCCGAGACAAATTCCCCTGTGGGGACAATAAAGTACATTGCATCGTATTGTATTGTATCGCATTGTATTGTATCGTATCGTATTAGGGCTGTGCGATATGACGATATACATCGTGTGACGAGAGAAAAATGTCTATCGTTTCATATTTTATCGTTTCATATTTTCATGTTTATATCGTTGTGACGCAAATTACATTTTTTACGCAATATTTTTCGTCATTTGGAGTCTGTCCATCTTTTGCACGGATCAAATTGATACATTACTCTTCTTGGCTTTTTAATTTGCGAAGCTTTTGCGGCACTTACCGCTGTGATGGGGCTACTTTTTATTCATTGGATTAAAATGTGTGGGCTCGGGATAGGTATCGTTATCAGAATATGAAATGACCTAGTATATCGGGATATAAGATTTTGGTCATATTGCTCAGCCCTATATCGCATCATATTTCACTGATAGATGATATAAAATTTACAATATTTGAAAATGTGTGTGCAGCTGCATTACAAGGACACAGAGCTCTTCGCTCTGGCAACACAGCAACTTCTGAAGCCCAGCTCCAACACATGTAAACTTCAGATCTCCACAAATGTCAGATATTTGCTCTTGCCATTTGGGTTGAATGTCAAACTGTTTCAGTGTCTGGGGCTGATACAAATCCTGCAGATGCTTGTGTTCCTATCACAGCTACTCCAGATGTGCGTCTACTTGCTAAAAAGAAAAAAATGCTAAAACACGCAAAGCAGGCTAGATTAGAAGTGACTGAAATTAAGAAAATGTGTGTCATTGAAAGTGTCACACATTACCCTAACCCTATACTTTACATGTCACAGCCGGCTCTGTTGTATGTCACAGCTGAAACACTTGTTAACAGATTAATGTGGCAGATTAGTACAGCTACCCTGCACTTTAATCCAGTAATCCTGCATCAAAGGGTCATGAAGAACCTTTTTCCTGCTGTAGTGAAAAGGGAGAGATGAAAGTAGAGGAAGAATGAAGGAGGGGATTGGGAAGGATGGCCGTGTTGTCTGAAATGTGACATGCGAGCGTGCGCACATAAAAACAGTCACGCACATAACACACACATAAATACTTTTAACACAGCGCTCGCAAACCACACTTTCTAAGAACTTGGCAAGAAGAAAAAAAACTTCCTTTAAATGTTGCCATCTCTCATCCTTCGCTGCTGAGCCTCTTTTTTTTTGACACAGACACACAATTTTTCGACACATAGTCTCTTTGTGTGCATGTCTCCTGCCTCCCTATGCTGTTTTGAACCCTATTTCACTCTGACAGGCACTACAGATACATATGCTAACAGGGCTAATTCCCCAAGGCAGCATCACATTTTATGACACCAGAGGCAGAAGGTTGATCTGGCTCGGATGGCTCGTGCATGTGCAAATGCACGTGTAAACACAAAGACACGCTCACATGCCATGCTTACATGCAGCAATCTTACTTACTCTTCATTCAACTTACAAATAATACCAAGAATTTTTCCATTTTGAGGTTTAAGAAATTAGTTTTTCTGAAAAATACTTCAACTTAAAGCTCCCTTGACTTCAAATCAAAGTCCCTTCAAGGAAAATAATAGGAATGGACATAATGTGTGCCCATAGTGTGGTACAAATTGAATTTGCTCCTGCTACATTAAAAGATGCAGCCTTGTACATGAAAAGGAAGTGGCAGGCTACACAGAACATAAGATACTGTGTAAAGTGGATGTCCTTGTGCTTTCAATGCAAGCTCACCTGGGTTATTTGGAACTCACTGTCTCCAAACTTAGAGAAGTCTAACAAAAGACAAGATGAATCTGGGATATTGAGACTGAACAACTGAAGATCACAAAACTGCTCTGTGGGTTTTTGTGTGTAAAAGAGCACAGGAATAGGGCCTTAGAGCGTGTCTCTCCATGTTCTTGATTTTGTAAAATGTACTTAAAACTGAAATTGCTTTTAGATTTTTAAATAGTTGTTTCTTTTTACTATGTTGCAGAGTTTCATGGCAGGTGAGACTGTGTAGAAACCATAGCTTCCAAAAGATTTCTTACAGCATATATAGCATAACTATACATGTGAAAAATCGTTTGATTTACAGCACTGTAAATCACTACAGAGTACGACATGATTTTGTTTAGCTAGAAGTTTCTTCCTTTGAAGAAACATTTTTGTCACCTACTAGTGGCAAGTACAAAAGCCCCATGAGGCAAGTGAGAAAAAGAAAAAAATCTGATAATCCATTTTCTAAGTCGGATCTAAATTGTTTACTCTGCTGTGTTATGACTTAAGAACAGTTTTGTTTTTTTCTTTGTTCCCCCCCCCCCCCCCCCCCCCCCCCCCAAATTTATTAAATGGGTGGATAAAAAAATCGCTAGGTGAAAATATCAACTTTGCCAGAATCATTTAAAGAAGGTTCCTGATTCGGACCCTGGGGTGGGGGAGACCTTCTGTGTGGAGTTTGCATGTTCTCCCCGCGTCAATGTGGGTTTTGGAGACATTAAAATTCACCGGACAAAAATGTTTTTACCTGCCCAAACTTTTTTCCACTTGTTTTCACAGATAAATAAAAATAAATAAATACAGAAGGTAGAAAAATTTCCTGGCTAAACTTTTTTTTATCTGTTCCATAGATTAAAATAAAAAATTAAAATTAAAATAGGTAACTTAGAAAGATTATTCGGGCCTTTTCTTTTCAGCTGTTTTTTTTTTTCTTCTTCTTCTTCTTTTTTCTCGCCCTCTGGGCTTCCGTATGTTTTTTTGTTTTGTTTTTTAATTAAATTTTTAAATTTTAAATTTTATATACTTTATTAATCCCCCTGAGGAGAAATTCAATTTTTTCACTCTTTTTGTCATTAACACACAGGTCTGTAACACTACAAAAAAAAATGTTGTTGTGTTTTGTGTGTTTTGTGTTTTAAATAGAGACACCATATCCCCGGTATCATCAGCCCCTTGTATGGAAGTATTATTCCAACACTAATCACTGCACTGTGCACAGCTCTGCAACCATCACTAAAAAAGGTATACCTGTAGTACATAATGTTATATGTTGATTGTATTGGTTGCATTGTGCCTCAAGCCTCAGGAATCATTATTCAGTCCAATGCATGCTTATCTGTGCCAAAAGTCAAACTACACTGTTACAGGTTGTAAAGCAGCACCTGTACGTCACATATCAGTGCTGTACAGTTCTTGGCCGGATTCTCACCATTATCTAAAGAGGGCTTATTTTGGCAGATACCAATCATGCTCAGAATAGACCCGGAAAGGACACACACACACATCATTTTGCAAATCAAAGCCCCCTCACTAATGCATGCACAGAGACATATAAAATGCATGTAAGAGTCCGGATAATCAGTAGACCCCCTTCTCCTTCCCCTTCTCCTTTGCTTCCTCTCTCTATTTGCCTTCCCCTCTCTCTCTCCTCTTATCCATACCTTTCAGTCTGTCCATCTCTCCTGAAGTGCAAGGCTCTTTTGTTGATTTTCAGAACAGCAATTTGGCCCCAGCAAGGGGCAGAGGCAAGTAAAATTCTGCTTTGATGACTCTAAATGGAGAGATTATCCAAATGAAAGGCAATTATCCAAACCCCACCCATCCCTCTACCCTTCAATATCTCTGTGCCTCTTTTTTTCCCCCTCCACTCAATGCTCATGCTCCACCGTCTTAGGCTATTCATCATACTCACTATTTGATTCCACCTGTACTCTTTTTTTTCTCTTCCTCTTCCTCATAATGTCCTCCTCCCTTCATCATTTCAACCTTTGATTCACTCCTTTTTCCTTTATCATCCCTTTTCTTTACACCCTAACCCCCCTCACCTGTCAAAACACGTCTTTTCTCTTTCTATTATCTTTTATTCTCCCTCTCCTGCTGGTTCTCTTTCTACTTCCTCTTCTTCTCTCCTCTCTGCTCAGGGGAGCCATTAACTGAACTGGTCACAAAGGCCCTTTAAGAAGGAGAACACTGATAAACATCCTATTTCTATTTCGAGGTTAGCAACAACAGCTGATTGGTTATATACAAGCTGAACATGAATGCGTTTTTGATCACTGGCCAAAT
This sequence comes from Epinephelus lanceolatus, assembly GCF_041903045.1. NCBI lineage: Eukaryota > Metazoa > Chordata > Actinopteri > Perciformes > Serranidae > Epinephelus > Epinephelus lanceolatus. Next base: position 28,042,225 of record NC_135743.1, read on the forward strand.
TGGACCAATAATTTACTCCACTTAAAAGAGCTTCCATAAAATATAACTATGTCGGGCTGAGCCTATGACAGGCAATGCGTCTTGTTGGTTAAGTCTTTTAAGCCAAATGTCTTTGTTATAGTAAGTTCAAATTCATTCTGTGACCTTTGCTGCATGAGTTGTCGCACCGCCTCCCCCTCGCCTCTGCTGTCACTCACCGCTGTGTTCACTCTAATGAAGCAGAAAAGTCAGAAGCTTTACAATACACCAGACAGAAACTGCTGGAGTTAAACTCAGTCTGGATCCCAGCAGCTGATAGACAGTGAATAATGGGGACTGGCGTACCGACACACACACATGGACACACACACACAAAATCTAACCTCCCTGTCACAACAGAGCCGGCACAGAACAGAGGGAGAATCTCGAGTTACGGGGTCACTCTGTCTCATTTGTCTCTCTTTCGTTCTCTCCATCACTTGCTCGTTTCAAAGCCTTTCAGTCTGTACATCATTACATCTTTTTTTCTCCCCCTCCCTCTCTGAAAAAATACATCGATAATGACACCTGTACAATAATCCTTTTTGTTTTCATTCCAATGTTCCAGCACACCAGAGATCTGAAGTGTGGCTTTCATGCTGTGTTCTTTCCACAGCCTCTGCCAGTCAGCCAACTTTTTGGCTGTGTTCCTTTTGGCAACAGAATCAGATGTGTTTACCTCATACCCAGCCGGGGCAGGGTTTCCCAAAGGGATGATAACACCAGGAAACACTCCTGTGCTGATGTGAATCACTAAACAAAAGGTGATATGAACACTGTGTTCCCATTGAGAGGCTGAACAGGACCACATTACTAAACTTAGCGGCTAATGGGTACAGAAGTAATTTGGTGTTGGTAGCGATGGGCAGCAATGATTTCAGCTCATTTGCTTTTGAGAAACCGAATGCACAAATAACATTTTAGCATTGATTTGCTGTGGGAGAAAGGATGAACAAAAAGACTAAAGATGCATTTGGGAAACCTCAGCCTGATGTATTTTACAAAAAGTCTGTTCAGCACCACGGACAGAGACGGACTAAGTGCCATGCAGAGCCACCTTAGCCGGACAAATAAAGAAATGTTTCTTATAAACATGACAGCACTTGAAAAAGACTTTATAGGTCAAACTGTGAAGGGTGCATGAGAATGCGATATGCTCTCCAGGCCATTCCAACGATCTTTTCTAATGCCTGATCTTGTTTTCCGAGCTGTCTGTCTGTTAATTTAATCTTTGGTCAATGTCACCCAAGGGGACCAATAATGCAACATGGTTCTCTCTGCCTATAATAATACGACATGCCACACAATGTGACGCGTGGTAGATTTTGAGGGTGACATTACAGGTCTCAAACGCACACGCGCTAGACAAAAGACACTCGCACACACATTCCTCATCCCTCTCTCTTTTGATGCAAAATGCCAGCTCCCCTGAACCACGGACACAATTCTCCACGCTCCTTTGGGCTTCTGCTGTCAACTCTCCTGCCAGAGGAGCAAACAGGCAACATCTATCATGACGAGATGACGTAATGTGGTTCGTACCGCAGTAGGAGTTATAATAAGGTCAGCAGCAGTCTGCAAAAAATCAAAATCCCTTTTACTGTAAAATATTTATAAAAGAAATAGAAATACTGCTCTCACTTCCCTCTGACAGTGTTGCATACAATGCATATATCATTCACAGAAAACATCTGTTTGGGTCCCAGAGCAACAAAATATCTTAATGTTCAGAGGAGTGCCAGCTGCCATTGAGGAAAGAGTAACTGGAGTTTCTGCAGGACATTTTAATATACTGATCACAAGCCCAGAGGGTGACGTAATGTGTTTCTTGTAATAGCAGTTAATGTCATCATGCTAGACCTACTTTCAATATTGCTTGCTATATTTTTTTTGCAGAGCAACAGTGCCACTATGTGGGCATTTAAGAATATAGCAGGTTACATAAGATTCCAAAGGCCATACATTACATCATATGTCTGTATGTCTCTTCATCCTCAGTGTAAATAAGCCCTATTTGTGCATGTTATGGAAATGATTTATGGGAGAAGGTAATACAGACAGACAGAGATTACAAGGCAAGGTAGCACTTGTAATAATGTGACCTTCTTGTGAGAGGTGTCCTTAAACCTTTGAAACCTGGAGCGACATCACATTTCTTATGCTGCTTTCAGATGCCTTTCGCAAGTATTTAAACCTTTGAACCCTGAGCAAATTGGTACAATTTATTCTAAAAACATGGGGGGAAAAGGCAATGAGCAACTTGCTAAGAAATGTTCCACAAATTGCAAAAAAAATAATAGATGTAGAAAATGATTTTTAAAAAAGCTAAGGGAAAACATTTTATATTTAAAATAATGTTACAGAATTATTTTATGTTATTTTTTAAGCTTTTTTTCAAGGTCATTTCCTTCTTTGTTTTTAGTTTCTTTTTTTCTTTTTCTTTTTTAAAATTTTCTTATTTCTTATTTTCAATCTTCTCTTTTTTACTAATATATTGCTAATTTTGGGGGGGTAATTTCTTCTTCCATTGCTCTCTGCTTTCTTCCCATGCTTTTGAAAGGAACCAAGAAAATTTGCACAGGATTTAAAGGGTTAAACCAGGCACTCATCTTCTTTATTGCACGAGCACATGCAACCAGACAGTAAGCGCACACTGTTGTGGGTATTCACTTATTATGGATCTATAAACAGAAACACACATACACGCATACTCTCTCCCACTTTAAGTAGCATATGTTGAAACTAGTAAATGGTGACGATGAATGTCAAGGATAATGAGAATACAATAGTTTTCATTTTTAACCCCTTTTTACTTTGGTAACCCCTTTTTAAAAATGTACTAATGTACCCTTATGTTGGATGAATGCAAAGAGCAGCAGGACGTAATTATTAATACTGTGTAATATTAATATAATTAATTGATTAATAAAAATAAGGCAATAGGCAAGTCAGCTAATTAACTATTAAAAAAGTCATTTTTTTGTTCACAGTGTTATCCAACAAATCTCTCATGTATATCAAACCAAAATCCACAATTATAGGAGCTACAGTGCTCCAAAGCCACAGCCCCATTGTTCTTGCCTGGCCTGTTTGGAATTAGCAGGTATAAACATACTCCACTCTCTTCCATACCATCCTACTGTAGTTGTGTCTGCATTACCGTTATCAGAGATGCCAAGGGTCATGCTTTGTCCACTCCTCTTCTTCCTGAGGGTCATGAGTCTGGCCTGAGAGATCTCTCTGACGATGGAGGACAGGTGATCCTTGTTGCTGCCGCTGTGGGCTGGAGGAGAGGCCTTGGAGTCTCCACCTCCGCTATCACTGCATCGGACCATGGACTTACTCTGAAGGAAATACAAGTCTGGTTTAGTTGAGAAAAAACATGAACAACAATAAAGGTAGAGTTGTATGAAAAAGTTTGGGCACCCCTGGTCAAAATGTGGTTTATTGTGAAAAGCTAAGCAAGTAAAAGGTGACCTGATTTCCAAAGGGCATAATGTTGATGACACATTTTTTTAATATTTAAAGCAAAACTACTTTTTTTTTTATTTCATTTTTCTTTTATTTTCTTTTACAGTTTCAAAATAACAAAAAAGGAAACGAGCCTGAAGCAAAAGTTTAGGCACCCTGCATGGTCAGTATTTAGTAGCACCCCCTTTGGCAAGAATCACAGCTTCTAAACGCATTTTGCATCCAGCTAAGAGTCTTTCAGTTCTTGTTTTGGGGATTTTCACCCATTCTTCCTGCAAAAGTCTTCTAGCTCTGTGAGATCCTTGGATGTCTTGCATGCACTGCTCTTTTGAGGTCTATCCACAGATTTTTAATGATATTTAGGTCGGGGGGCTGTGAGAGCCATGGCAAAACCTTCAGCTTGCACCTATTAAGAAAGTACGTTGTGGATTTTGAGATGTGTTGAGGATTAGAAGACACCCTCTCTTCATCTTCAGCTTTTTTAAAGATGGTGTGACGCTTCCTGTTAACTGACATTTGTCAATTACATTACAAACTGGGGAAACGGCTATCTGAAAACACTTTGCTATCTTCTTATAGTCTTGTCCTCCTTCGTGGACATCAATTATTTTAGTTTTCAGAGTGCTAGGCAACTGTCTGGATGAGCCCATGGCTGCTGTTGTTGGGACAAGGTATCAGGAGTCAGAGTATGTTAAAGCTTTGAAATTTGCATCACGTGGCCTTTCCTAACAATGACTGTATACAAGCCATAGTCCTTAAAATCTAATTATGGTCTGAGAGCCTGGTATAAGTTGTCTAAAAGCCCAAATGTCATGGGGTGCCCAAACTTTCCTTTAATTCATTCTAAAATTGTACAAAACAAAAAATAATACATTAATTTTGCTTAAAATGTTGAAAACCATGTTTCATCCTCAACTTCATGCCCTTTTGGAGATCAGTTCATCTTCTACTCACATAATTATTCACAGTAAAATAAATTTTGACCATGGGTGCCCAAACTTTTGCATGCCACTGTATATGCAGTTTTGGAATATAACAAAATGTACGTAACTATCTGCTTCTCTATAACTAAGTTTATCACCTGGCATGGATGCTTTTACTTTACAAGTGTATTGTACTAGTAGTATTGTAAGGACTGGAGAAATAAGAACTGTGCCGTCTCAGTATTCAAACAGAGCAAAATAATATACTCTGGAACTAGGCTGAGTTTTGACCCTCATTAAATGAACTAATAGCCACTAAATCATAAAAGAAAATCAAACACTTCCTCTTTTCTGTGTACGTTCATGAGGTGCTAATTATTTTCATGCAAGTAAAAAGTTTAATTAAGCAATGTATATGTGCAAGCTATTAAAATGTTGAATTTGTTGTTCTTGATTTGACACAAAACTAAACTCATTAAAGTAATTAATGCAAAAGGCACACGTGATTCTTACATTTCCATTTTGCTTGGAGAATCTGTAGATAGGCGGTAGAGAGTAAGCTTTCATTCTGTAAACAAAACAGACCAAAAAACAATCTTATTAACATACATCATATTAAGTGCTTTTCTTAAAACACTGATTTATGTACAAAGACATCTCAAATCAATCATGTAATTGTGTAAACTACAACTGAACTAAAGTTTATCTGAAAATAAAAAATTGGATGGTTGAACACTGGACTGTTTGATATTAGTTTAATGTGTTTAAGACACTGTAGCTTTGTGTATGTGCATGTGAAATGGTTAATATACATTTTTTTTTACATTACAATAAGAAAGGCAACACTCATTCACATGCAGCAAGTTATCCATCCTTAAAATAATATTGGCACTAAGATTATTAGGTTCCAAGAGAAAGCAGAATTTAGCCCTGGAGGAGTAATTAGTTTTCACACTGGAACACAGACAAACACAAACTAAACGGTCTCCAAGAACCAACACTGGTAGCCATAGTATTGTAGTTTTAACTTTCCCCATCTCCTTACAAAGGACCCATGAATCTACATGCTGATGGGTGGTAATAATGTGTATTATTGGTCAATGTTGTTTACATTAATAAGTTAAGATAGCTTGCTCAATATAAAGCCACTGATTAAGGAATTTTTATATTCAAAGATGTTGTTAAAGTGAGTTTAAGCTTTTTCTTTATAGGCAAATGACACAAAATTGCAGTTGTGACTGACAACATGTTACTGTAGTGCAGTGGTTCCCAACAGGTCCAGCCACGGGGTCCAGATTTCTCCTTAGTCATTAGGTCAAGGTTCACACAGTTTAATATGTTTGGGGTCATACTTGTGTTTGGCCATGTTGTCAAAACTAGTTTGCTGTCTCTATCAAGCAGCTGTCCGTTAGTCACTCACTCTACAGCAGGAAACAGCACTTCAAAATAAAAGCTCTGTGCTGGAAATTCACTATGCTTAAAAATAAAATGTGCTTTTAACAACCTTGCGATCCATTCAGAATGGACCCGCGGTCCCACCAGTTGGGGACCACTACTCTAGTGTATTTTCTATAGTGCTTACCCATTGACCCTCCTTGTCCCTCTGGGTTTAGTAAAGAGAAGATCACTGTACGGCAGCTTCTTAAACCTTTCTCTTCCCACAGCCACGTACAGCTGACCACTTTCCAGCTGATTCCCGTCAGTCACCTGGTGGCCTTCATAGGTGTAGAGACTGGAAAACACACACAAAGTCAAAAGCTTTAAGGTTTCCATAATGTGTTTGTACCAGTTGGTCAAATCAAGACACACTTGAGTTGCCAAATATCCTCTCATAATCACCATGTGGTCATTAATTAGGATAGTCAAAGCATTGACAAGCACATACTGTTTTCATGTGTCAACATACTGTGTTCATATACCACAGCAAAGATATTAAAAAGCATCCATGCTAACGTTAATGACTTTTTCAGTATGCATATTTACAAAGAAAAGTGAAACTGCTGTTATGTAGTGTTCTTGAGTTATCTAGTAAAGGCAGAAATTATATCACAATGTAGGAAGAACGTAGTCCATATGTGAAGTGTGAGCTTTTTTTTTTTTTTTTAGCCGTACCTTCTGGCACCCCCAAGGACTCTCATACCCATCTTCTCTGTGATCATCTCTAGTATTCTGTCAAACTGTCCGAGCATCCTCTGGTGGATCAACAGCCTCATGGCAGGGTTCAAGACATCCCCATTTGCTACCACGCTTAGTAGATAAAACACACTTGGTTACAGCAAACACTGACACAGACTTGTCAGGAATTCCCTCTGAGTTCAGTAAGTTAAAAGTATCCATTTAAGTTAAAATGTATCAGGAATCAGCAGTGTATGGCATAAAAAATATAATAATAACTCAATTAAAACTGCATAAAATGGTTCATGTAGACAGGGAATATTGAACTTACAATATTGTACATGGCTCCTTAAGAGGTTTCAGGAATCGAGCTGACACAATGATTCGATTTGGTGGCAGTGGCTTGACCTGGAAAAGAAGGATGAAAAGAGTACAATATGTCAGCTCCTTAAAAATCTTTAAAGGCATACTAAGGATTGTCTGTTACTGTTTGTTAATTCGCTTCCAAGCAGGAGTGAAAGTAAAAGCCAACCCCAGATTGACTGTTGTTTGGCATTCCCCTCGCCTATTTGCAGTTTTTTTTTGCACTGTGTTGCCTGAATGCCTGCTGCTCATGCTCTGGCAGCTGCTCACCATCGTTTTATAAAGCACCTACCTCACCTGAGCACTGTGGGGGTACACACCCTTAAACATCTCCAACACAGAAATTAAGAAAATACAGGCATATTATATCTTTCAAGATTATTTGGCACATGGATGCATCTGATATGGGCATTGAAGATGAAAGAACATGGAATAATGCTTGGCTCATTCACTATATATTAGGGGTGGGAATTTAGGCTAAGTAGGCTACCTAAAGTTTAATTTGTGTTTGTAAAATTAATAATTTATATAATAAGAAATCGATATCAATATTGCCACACAAAAATATTGGGATACTATGATGTGTCGATTCAACTCCTACTATATATGACCAATACTGTGCATATATATAGCTGAAGACTGCTTTGAAAGCTTGTTAGCAGATCAGTGTGTCCAGTTGGGATTTCAGGACAGTGCTGGTTTCCAAGTGGAGACTCAGCACAACAGACCTGTGCAAACTTTAGGGACTTTTGCATTAGGGACCAGCGCTAACACTGGGGTCACTCTTGATATTTTAGTTGTTTAGGACAACATTTAAGCTCCTAAATGTAGCTTCCCATGTCAGGGCAGTCAACAGGGCTACTACTGTTTGTCCTCACCAAGAATGGCAACAGGCTGACGAAGCATAATGTGTTAATTGTAGACAACAATATAAGTATTCATTTTAAAAATCCATCCACTTTTCAAATTCTTTGGGGATTTTTTTTTTCTTGCCTCTGATGCGAGAGATTTTATTACAAGGTACAAAAAAACAAGACTGCCTGACATCAAAACCTTTTACCCCTGATGGCAAAAGAGAAAGAGCTTTTGTACACACTAAAAGAATCTATCTCTCATCTCTGTGACAGCAAAAGAATGAGCCCTCTGTAATCCTTTGAGGTTGTGAGGTTGCAAAGAGCGAGCACTGCAGGTCTCATCCCATAACACCTAACCCACTGTGACTCTAAGACTAAGATCTGGATCCTCAGAGACAGAGAAATAAGGGAGGAGGTGTATTAAAAGTCTTCTGGGGGCATGTGAGTGCACCCTGGCAACAGAGATGTGAAGGGCAGAAGTAGAATTTAAAAAACTTGCTCCATAAAAACAAGGCTTGGGATGCATTCAGAGGTATACCAGTAAGAAGGCGTGAGAACAGGACACATATGCTGACTGCATAAAATACTAGTGTATAATGAAATGTATTTAATATTGCATAACTGCTAAAAAAAGCAATGCTGCTCATTGAAAAGCAATACAACTGCATTTGCATTTTAACCATTACACTTTAAAATGTACTACAAACCACACAGGCTAGTATAAACCATTTAGCTAGTAACCAATGCAAGCTAGGAATAAACAGAAACAGTCAGGGCAAGGCATGACTCACTCTTTGGGGAGCTATTAGAAGCACTAGATCTGGTTTCTATTGACAATAATTTTTATAAGCACATGACCTTTGATTGCACAGCGGGAGAAGTCCTCTTGGCTTATTTTAGTGTGCATGTACACATCACGGTTGGTAAAAAAATAAATAAATAAATAAATAAACATCACTTTGTACTGTAAGCAGGTGCCTTTGAAGGGAAACCATGAGATCAAGGAAACACCTTGTACTTTCAATGCTGCTCATACACTTTGATACATCTCACACCCACTCGATTCAATCCAGAGTGTGCAGCTGCTAATTAATAAGCAAAGACAGCACTAATTTATGATGTAAGGATTGCATGTATCACAAGTTAGGCTACTCCATCTTAACCAAGCAGCAAACTCCATGGCTGAATAAGTGCCAAAAACAGCGCAGTTCTTTGAATGACCACTAGAGGCTGGCTCTAGTGTGAGTCAGTCCCCACAGATGTGTTAAAATGACAACTTTACAGCAGAAATAAACAGCCTGGTACAAAAGACAGTTTTGGTCTCCATAGCTAATTTCTCCATTCGTGACAACTGCACGGGGAGGTTTGAATTTTTATATAGCCCACTTAACCCATTCAAAATTACCGTAAAACTTAAATTAAAAGTGTGGTCCCAATTAAACGCCCAGTCCCTTTTACTAGCCCAGTGTAGCTACACATTTTGACAAATAAATGCTGCAATTAGAAGCCGGATCTTTTTTCCAAGCAGTTCATTTTTATAGAAGTTCTTCGGATGTATAAAACTGGATTATTGACTACAGACTTGAACTAGCTGTTAAGATTGCACATACTAATATAAACATTTAAACTTTTGTCAATATGGAGATGCTACACATTGTTAGCTTGGTTGATTTCATTTTACTGAAACCATGAGCACCAGAGAAGTCCGTAAGTCATTTAGATTTACCAGCACGATGAAAAAACAAGTGGTGACTCCCTTTTTCTGAAGCTGTCATAAAGTCAGAATATGTGTCCATTCCTCGATTACCTGGTAACTTATTTATATTCTTTTAGTCGTTAAGGGTACACCAATCAAATTAATCAAAAGTGTATTTTTAATGAAAATTCATCCAAGTTATGAATATTGTTTCAACAGGATAAAGTGGTGTTGCGTAGGTATGCCGGGTGCCGTTATCGTTGGGTGCCGAGAAAATCTTACTATAACACAAAGTTGTGTGTTACGTTAATACGTTATTCGTAGCCTCATTTTTGTACGAGCAATATTCATACTGGCTCAAATAAACAATGTGATCGCTTTTCCCATCTTTGCTGAGGAACAGTTCTGTGTCAAAGGAACTGAAGGCCTGTCCCCAATATAAGCCTGTGGAGTTCGTGATTTAAGCAAATGATAGCTTGGGCTTTTAATTGAAGTTGGCTATGTCTTTTATTTTTGTACAGTCTATGATCTTGACTGGTGATTGGTCATTGCACTTAAACACTACATATGTCTACCAACATTACTGTAACCAGCAGGCCTGAGCACAACTTCAAGTGGTTTCCTATAATTAGCACTTCCTATAATGCTCCAGAATGAGTAAGGACAAGAAACAAACTTGCAAACAATCCAGCCGGCTAAGAGTTCTCATCATTAATCAACACAATCAGGCAGGTTAAGAGGGGTAGTGAGGGGGAAGCAAGGTCCTTGTAAGTTAATTGGCTCTTTTTATGCTCGCCACGTAATCACAGCAGCAACAACAAGCCCTTGAGGTTATCTGTGATGAATGAGCTTATAGTGGGGCGATAAAACGAAATCAAGAGAGCAGTTCCTGATTCACTTTGTATGATTAACATGTTACAGTGGATAGAGGCAGGGCACACACAGTTAATGCTGTGTGCGGCCAGAGACAAAGGTCAAAGTCAAAGAATAAAATTGGCTGCACATTTGTAAAGCAGATGATCCTGACAAAGACCTTGTGTTTAAACATGCATTGTTTTCTCTGGCTAAAATCAGCATGTCAAACCTTTGCACCTGTTTTTTGTTTTTCCATTTTGTCCCCAAAACATGAATGGAGTTCATTCGGTTTAGTAATGGTTGCCAGTACAGATATCTGTGCTTTCACAAGGAAAAAGAAATACTATGAAAAAAAAGTAACTCTACTTTGGAAAGAGGACCTGCAGTTGACTTTCAAAAAAGAAACAATACACCCTGGATCAGGGCTTTAAGCTGCTCTTGTTTTGGCTGTGACTTCATAGCTGGTGATTAAAGATGCATTGAAAGAAGGGATGATTATGATCCATAAATCAATAATGCATGGCCATTGAGACAACAACAAAGTGATTCTTCACAGAGAACAATAGAGGGGAATGCTAAACATAACACCTTGCTTAAATGATCTTTCTAAAACCTTTACACTGTGGGTGGGGGCAGGAGTGCACAGGCGAATCCTCATGTATCTTGCAGTTAGTGGCAGTTTCAAATGTTAAGAAGTTGGATTAAGTGAGGATATTGTGACTGAAACCCCAGCCTGTGAAGGGTTTTATTAATCTCTGAAAGAACATATGATGTAATGCAATAACAGAAAAGCAATTTGAACAGTGTGCCTAATGAAGGTATTCAATCTCATGTGGCTACTAAACCTCAACTGAGCTGGATGTTAACACCAAAGAAACACGTTCAGTGTGATCTGAGTTTTTGTGTCCAGGATTCCGGTCAAGCGTGTACTGGCTTAAAAATGTTGTCCGGTCTATAGTGAGTGAGTGAGGGACTGACAAACTCAGTCATGTGAGGCTAACAGTGGTTTTAACTGCTAAAACTAAAAGAACCAGGAGGTGGAGTGGAACCTGAGGATCTTTACCCGCAAGATGTGGGGAGGCACCACACCCCGAGATTGTCTGGGTTATTGACAAGATGATGTGAAGTATGATAAAAGGTGTCAACTCTGCAGATTGTGATTATATGAAATGCATATATAAAAATTATACAGATTAGAAATTTCAGGCATTAAAACTAGGCATGACTTTCTGTTACTACACTTCTCTTTTATTACACTTGGATCTTGGATCTGGATGAATTCATCTGTTTAAAGCTAAAGTCAAGTTTTATAGCAAATGCAGCTACTACACTTCTTAATTTAAAGTACTATTAATATGTATACTAATAGCCTGCTAATATTTTGTTAAACATAGTTTTCCTACATAAAAGTTAAATGAAACTCTGAAAACATCTACTCTTTCTCCCTCAATGGAAAATTCTAGATTTGGCCTCTGCTTCACCCACCACCGCCGCTTGATGTAGGTTTTGCTTATGCTTTCCTCAGCACCGCCCATGCTAGGTTGACCAGTAAAAGACCAGTGCGCATCATGATGGCTAGCGTTAGTGTAAGTGGAAACATCGGAGAGATTTAGCCATACTCAGCCTCATTCAGACCCAGACTCAGCTGAGGAGTGTCTTGTGCACCAAAATCAGCGACTAGCACACATATCAGAATGCTAAGTGTTGTTAGCATCTTTTGTTTATGTTGTTTGTTAGCTTGTAGGTTAAATGGCAGTGGCTGAAACAGTGTTAGTGGTTGTGAAACATACAATAATATCTACTACGATGGAGTTATGGGTAGAGAGTGGAAGGAAGCTTCAGGTTCCACCACGTTTGCTGTCAAAACGTTCACTATGCTAACTCTGCTCTCTGTAGCCTACTGACAAGTCCATTCTGCGCTGCAGGTTTCAGGTCTTTCAAGTCTTTTCCACAGTCAATATGTGTTTCCCGTATTGGACTACAACTGGCTTACATGGCCCGGTGTACAACTGAATCGCAATTTTTTTTCTTCAGTAGAGAAATGTAAAAACACCTCTCTAGTGAAAACTTCACAGAAATATGAGTCAGTATAGTCAAGTTTAGACACTTTAGGGGACATAAACATAAGAAAAAGAGATGAGATGAGATAAGCTGAGGGGGAACTTTAAGACATACCTCTCTTGACTGACTTGACACTTGGGCTGCAACGATTAGTCGACTAATCGATGACTAATCGACTATTAAAATAATCTGTGACTATTTTAGTAGTCGACTAATCGGTTTGAGTCATTTTTCATAGAAAATACTATAAAAGTACCCCAAAATATTCTTATTGCAGCTTCTTATGTTCAGATATTGGCAGCTTTACACACCATGACAGTGAACTAAAACCCTTTGGCGTGAGTTCGAAACAAGACATTAGATGACATAATTTTGGGGTTTGGGAGAGACAGACCAACATTGTTCAACATTTTAACACATTTTTCAATATAATGGATAGTCGACTAACTGAAGAAATAATCGACAGATTAGTCATCAATGAAAATAATCATTAGTTGCAGCCCTACTTGACTCATGAATGAGTTTCTGATTAAACAAAAGATGGCATGCTTACATTTGCAGCACTTTTGCCTTACCTGCGCTGGAAGAGTCTGCATCATCCTCTTCCTTCTGGAGCCAATATGTAGGTAACTACAGACAAAACATACAGTTGGAGTTAGCCTTGGTTAATCATACACAACACTCAAATATTACAATATTCCATTAGGGATGTGAATGTGGTGACATGTTAAGTTATAGTATAAGATACCCATTTTCTTGGGTTTTTGTGGCTGCTAGTTGTGCTGCCATAAAACAGTCAAAGCTGAGTATGTAGAGTGGAGCTCCTCATTAAGCATAATAAGCACACACATATTTACTCTAACTAAATGGTTTGTAAGTGAATCATTCATGTATTTAACATCTCTAATTTGCCTCCCAGTTCCTCTGGGTATTGAAGCAGCAATATGGTATGCAGAAGAAAGGGATAACATGGAAGTGCATTTTATATTTTATCAGCTCTGCAGCAGATGATACTGTATCTACAGCGCCCACATCTTCCCCCTTGCAACTTAAAAATACCTATGTCAGAGATCACTGTGACAGTAAACAAACTCCACGGCCCCAGAATACCTCCCCACTTAACTCCTTCTCCACCACATTCTATGAATAACTTGCTGCACAAATCTCATTATCTGCAGTATAAGTCCACTTATTTTTAGGCCGGAGCAGAGATCACACTTAACCTACAGTGCTGATCTCATCTGCCTCATGCTGGGATTCAACACTGGTGCAAAACTGCTGAGTCAGATAAACTTTTAAAGTCAACAGGTGTGATGCTCAGTGAGTTCATAAATGTGTGGATAATGGCTGATCGACAACACTGGACCCAGTTAGTGTGTGCAGTGTTTTTCAGCTGAGATTATTGACAGTAATTACAACTGACCGGCATGCCTTCCTGCAGGTATTACCGTATTGTGGGTTAAACCTGACCAACCATAATTGTATGCATGTAAAACGGTAGTATTTATGTCTGCATTAAGTATTATTTAGGCTTAGTCACTGAGAAAACAATTAGAAAGTAGTTATTTTTAATGTCATTCTTACTCCAGCCTTTTGAATCTCTCCCTCCCAGCAGCGACGTACTGCTCCCCGCTCTGCAGGCTGTCCAAGCAGTCCACCTTGTGTCCTCCCCTCGGTGTGTAGATGTTTCTCACCGCTCCAAACGGGGCTTGTATCCCGCCGGTCACCTCTCTCAGCAAAGTCTCAAAGCTGGACACCCTCTTTTGGTTTATCACAATCCGTCGTGCCTCGTAGTAAGGGTCGCCGTTTCGGTACATGAAAATGCTCTTCACTACGGGCTGTGCCAGAAAGTTTGGCTTCTCCGAGCTCATCGTTGCGCGTAAAAGCAGGCTGGCGCGCGGCGGAGAAGAGATCTATGTTATAATAAACGTCCAACAGGTTGATCCCACTTGCGAGACAAAAGCTTACAGGCCATTATAATTACATTAGAGCTGCTCCATCCTAGCCAAATGTTTAGGGTTGAGTGGGGCTGATCACGGCACGCAGATCTTCGAGGAGGACAGCAGTTTGGGCACGGAGGCGTTCAGGGTCAACGGCTACTCGCAAAGTTGGAGAAGTTGCTGAATCAAAATATGAGCACGTGCATTAAGCTGTAAGAATCTCAATTCGCTATAGAGGAAACGTCGCAGAGTTGTCCGCCCCGTGTGCACCGCTACGCAGCAAGTGATGGTGAAAGAGCCAAACGGGTCTCTGTAGATTCCCCACGATGAAGGCTGGGTATCACGGGAGCTCATGTGTTGGGATGTATCTATGGGAACACGTCACAGTTCTCTCACCGATTACCAAGAACCTCACACAGCCGCGTCAACAGGTAGTCATCATTAACTCATGAGAAACAATACGCATATTTCATTAAAAACATGTAAAGTAGGAACATACTCAAAGATGCACAAGGAGCTCTGTGAGCAGAGATAAAATAAAACGAAAACACATCTGACCTAGATGGTGTGAATCTCACCAGCAGCAACGTGAGAAAGTTAATTGGGCATCAAGAGACCAGTTGGAAACCCGGCGGTGACATCCCAAAAGTGGGACCAAAAACATGTTTGTTTTGTGTACTATTATTGTGTTGCGTAACAACAGGGAGATCTGTACTCTGTGTCCTTTTACACATTATTGTCAAGGTGCGCGTTTCCTGTCACAGCAATTAAAAGCCAGATGGGTTCATGATGTAAATGTCTGGATTAATTACTGAATTTGTTTTTTAAATCCATTTTCCTAGGTGTTTGTGCATGTTAATATGTCAACATTATATTATTTATTTATTTATTCAAACCATACAGCCTACCATAAGATTGTGGCACAGCCTATACAGTTTATTTCCATGATTTCTTTAAGCAGGGTTGCTGTATGGTGCCAGAGCAAATTATCACCAAAACCTCTTCTTCATTTGTTCCCTCCTCCTTCACCTTATAGGCCTCATGACCTTTGTCATCAGCAGCAGCAATCAGCAATCATACTGCTCCATTGGGAAGTGTTGTGGATGGCCTAACAGTAAAGTCAGGCTTGAGCTTAAATATTACATAAGCAGATGAGGCAATACACGATATAATGTATAGGGTGCACAATAATTAGCTCTGCCAGCAGCAACAGTGTGGATAAAACCGCACAGCTGCACCACTTAGCTATTAGTTCCACAATATACTCCCTCTGTTGCGTTTCTCTCTTGAGCCCACATGGTGGTGCTATAGTGTAAGGATTAGAAAACATGTTCAGCAGGAGAGGAGCTGCAGAAAATCATACAGGAATGTTGACTACATGTTCAAATACACTCACCGGCCACTTTCTTAGGTACACCTGTTCAACTGCTCATATATGCAAGTAGCCAATCAGCTAACCACCGAGCAGCAATTCAATGCATTTAGGCATGCATATATGGTCAAGACGAACTGCTGAAGTTGAAACCGAGTATCAGAATGGGCAGGAAAGGTGATTTAATGACTTTGAATGTAGCATGGTTGTTGGTGCCAGACAGGCTAGTCCGAGTATTTCAGAAACTGCTGATCTACTGGGATTTTCACGCACAACCATCTCTAGGGTTTACAGAGGATGGTCCCAGAAAGAGAAAATATCCTGTGAGCGTCAGTTCTCTGGGTGAAAATGCCTTGTTGATGCCAGAGGTCAGAGGTTAATGGCCAGACTGGTTCAAGATGATAGAAAGGCAACAGTAATTCAAATAACCTCTCGTTACAACCAAGGTATGCTGAACGAACACATCGAACCTTGAAGCACATGGGCTACAGCAACAGAAGACCACACCAGGTGCCACTCTTGTCAGCTAAGAACAGGAAACTGAGGCTACAATTGACAAAGGCTCACCAAAACTGGACAATGGAAGATTAGTAACATGTTGCCTGGTCTGATGAGTCTTGATTTCTGCTGGTAGGGTCTGAATTTATTGTAAACAACATGAAAGCATGGATCCATCCTGCCTTGTATCAACGGGTCAGGCTGCTGGTGGTGTAATGGTGTGGGGGATATTTTCTTGGCACACTTTGGGCCCCTTAGTACCAATTGAGCATCGTTTAAATGCCACCACCTACCTGAGTATTGTCGCTGACTGTGTCCATCCCTTTGTGACCACAGTATATCCATCCTCCGATGGCTACTTCCAGCAGGATAACACGCCGTGTTTCAAAGCTCAAATCATCTCAAACTGGTTTCTTGAACATGACAATGAGTTCACTGTACTCCAGTGGCCTCCACAGTCACCATATCTCAATCCAATAGAGCACCTTTGGGATGTGGTGGAACAGGAGATTCGCATCATGGATGTACAGCCGACAAACCTGCAGCAACTGCGTGATGCTATCATGTCAATATGGACCAAAATCTCTGAGGAATGTTTTAAGCACCTTGTTGAATCTATCACACAAAGAATTAAGGCAGTTCTGAAGGCAAAGGGGGTCCAACCCTGTAGTACTGGCAAGGTGTACCTAATAAAGTGGTTGGTGAGTGTATACCAAGATATAGAACAATAAACTGGCACCTACCCCAGAATATTATCCTGATCCTGAAACACATGTAGGTTCAAATGTAAATGTTGTAGTTTCTGTTGGTCATGAATTGATTACAATTTGATATTACCCAGTTGCTTGACAAATATTTTCTATTCATGGCTCATTTGCGAAAGATAGGCCAAAGATGTGCTCTTTATTTTGACTCAGGCTGGGGTGTTGCATGAACTTGTTAACTGTTATGTGTGATGACTGCAAAAAATATTCTAAATGAGTGATGTATAATGCAGGTGTTTTGTCAGTAGAGGGCAGTGTAGGACAACAACAAAAGTTTCTCATACTAGGTCAAAGCATACCGTGTGCTTCTATATTCGTGATGACTCTCAGTAATGTAATGCTTTCCCCTGCCCCTTACCTAACCTGGACCATGAAATCAAGTGTGAACCCTTAAACAGGCCTTTAAAGGTCTGTCTGAAGGGTTAGACTGCAAACATGGGTGTTTTTGCAGTGACCCATGGGGGTTTTTCCACCAGCCTTTTGGGCTTCATTTATGGGTTGTTTTGTAGCAACCTGCAGGTGTTTTTGTCATTAGCTTGTTAAGCTTCAAATGTGGGTAGTTTGTAGCGACCCATTGGCAGGGATAGAGTCACAAAGAGCCGTTGTTTTTACTGAGACATCGCTGCTGTTCCTGCAGGGATTGTGGCCCCCAAACAGGGTATTTTATCCAAACCATGATCTTTTCCAAACCACAGCAATTGTTTTTTGTGCCTAAGCCTAAACACACAATGTAACATACCTATCTGTGGTTGGAAGACATGAATGTAATATGTTAAATCTACCCATCATATCTCTCTCCGTGTTTCAGGTGTGGAAAGTGAACACGAGCATGAAGATGAGAGACGCTGAGTTTGAAGCCAGAAGGCTGCTCAGCTGTCCAGAAGCCGTCCCTCCTCAGTTTCAGTGAGTCATATTTTACATACACTTACTCTCAGTTAGAGCACAGTGGTAGTGATGTCTCTTTTTAAGACAAAGTTTGAATGACTGCATCCTACAGACATTCCAAGTTCATCAGCCAGGCTCAGAAGTACGCCAGGAGCCTGACAGAGCAGCACCAGGAGGCCCCCAGCCTTAAACTGCTTGGCCCACAGGAGGTGGTGATGGAGGTCATTCCAAATGTCCCACAGAGCTTCTGGTTGCTTCCTAAAAACATCACCTTCAACAAAAGCCGCTGTGGACCGTGTCTTCGCTGCTCTGTCCACTTTGCTCGTTCAGGTCACCAGAACCAACATGGTCCTGTGTATTCTGGAGAAAGTTAGACAGGGTTACACTCAGGACGTCCTGGTGAAGAAGCCTAAATGCTTTGGAGCAAAAGTGCTAAACACCATCGCTGATGTTACAGCAGGAGAGAGTGTCTGTTGATATTGACACCAACAAGGACTACAGCCAGCCAGCAGACATGGTGGATGGTACAGAGGCCGAAACCACTTCTGCTGAAAGTGTGAATGAGGAGTCTGCTCTGGAGGAGGACACTGAACCTATCAGAGAACAAGACTCTGCTACCAGCTCCTCTGATCGTCAGCGCTGAACCTCTTGGCAAAGTTTAGAGCATAACGTTATGAGACAGTAGTATGTCTCAATTGTGTGCATACTGCATGCAACAAGACCCACTTTTTAGGCGCAGCTGCAGTACAAAAGTTTGCGATTCAGAACGCACCCTAAGAGTGCCTCTAATATTTCAGTATGAGACACAGAGGACCTTTGACCAAGCATCAGTATTTGAACACAGTTCTCTGGAATACAATGAATACTTATTTGTGGTCATATGTAAAGATATTAAACATGTGCAAAATATTGTCAATCAGAAGCTTCAGTACAAAAGAATCCGTATCTGTGCTCTACTTGTTGACAGTCATCAGTTGTTTAGTTTCAGTTTATAAGCCATGTTAGAGCCACATTTTTGAAAAAGTAGAAGTCAAATGTTACATCTGCCCCCACAGTGATCACTTGCTTCCTGTGCATCCCTCAATCATATGCTGGCTCCTTAAAATGGCACTCAGCCATCTAAACTCTGAAAAGTCCCGGTCCAAGATTTTTCCTTCAAATTCCTGTAAAATGGTCAGTTTAGCTGTTTAGTTTCTAAAATTTCACCTGAGGGGGTTAGTGGTGATTTACATTGGTCCCTCCAATGCTAAATAAGTATTACGGCCCTGCATCACAGTGCGGCTGGTCAGCGTTTCATTTGCAACAAACTGCAATAATATGTTGGCGCTGAAAATTGCGTTTCACGCATTCATCTTCTGATACCAACACTTCCCATGTTGGTTTCTGTGTGTATTATCCAAAAATGTACTGATGTAAGCAAAGTATGACCAATATGGCAATATTTTGCCCACATCAGTACTATTTTAGTGTAAATGAATCAAACTGGACTGACGTTTGACTGTTACCAAGTTTGAATAAGTAAATCCAAAGCTACTGTCTGTTTTATCTGTCCAACAAACAGCCCAGCATAAACATGCTAATAAAAATATAGCTAATATATTTTTGAACTTCTTGGTGATATAGGCCATCAGTGCTGCAAGCACAAGCATTGAAGCCTTATTATTTGAATATGCTCATAGTTCAACATGTTTCTCAATATTAAGGATGTTTTTCATTTGAGTATTTTACACAAAACATAATTTAAATACTATGTCATCATACTGTGAGAGCAACAGAGAGGTGTGTATCAAGGAGATTTTTCTAGAAAAAAAAATGTTGATATGGCACTGGCTTTTTCTCATTCAGCAAGAGAGCTTAAAATTGGCATGTTGTTGAACATCTGGCAAAAATGTCGCTCTGTAACAGACAGCTATGTCTACTGTATGCACGGGCAGATTATGAGACAATGGGCCCCTGGGCACAGATATGCAAAAGGCTGCACCAGCTCTCCTACACAGGGTCAGGACACACAGAGTTTGTGCTGGTTTTGTATCTTTTTGTTGTTTGCATCTCTCTGAGGTCATCTTGTGTGTCTCTCAGGTCATTTTGTGTCGTTTTTGGTTATTTTAGGTCTTTGTTTACCGTTGTGTGTCCCTTAAGGTCATTTGTGTCTCTTTGAGGTCATGTTGTGTCTTTTTTAGTCATGTTGCGTCTCTCTGAGGTCATCTTGTGTGTCTTTGAGGTCGTT
The DNA here is from genome assembly GCF_041903045.1 of Epinephelus lanceolatus. Taxonomy (NCBI): domain Eukaryota; kingdom Metazoa; phylum Chordata; class Actinopteri; order Perciformes; family Serranidae; genus Epinephelus; species Epinephelus lanceolatus. Next base: position 28,062,267 of record NC_135743.1, read on the forward strand.
TTGTGTTGTTTTGCATCTGTGTTGGCAGTTGTGTGTCTCTTAAAGGTCATTTGTGTCTCACGTTTTGTCTTTTTAAGTCATGTTGTGTCTGGCTGAGGAACTTTTCTCTTTCGGATAATGTAGTGTTTTTTTCCGCCATTTTGTCTTTTTTTAAGCCATTTTGTGTGTCTTTGAGGTCGTTTTGTGTTTTTTTTTGGTTATTTTAGGTCTTTGCCATTGTGTGTCCCTTAAGGTCATTTGTGTATCTTTGAGGTCATGTTGTGTGTCTTTGAGGTCGTCTTGTGTTGTTTTGCATCTTTGTTGGCCATTGTGTGTCTCTTAAAGGTCATTTGTGTCTCTTTGAGGTCATGTTGTGTCTGGCTGAGGAACTTTTGTCTTTAGGATCATTTTGTCATTCTTTTTACCATTTTGTCCTTTTTTAGGCCACCTTGTGTCTCTTTGAGGTCAGTTTGTGTCATTGTAGTTATTTTTTGTGACTTTGGGCCAATTTTGAGTCTGCAGTGGTTTTGTGTCTCTTTGAAGTCATGTTGTGTGTCTCTGAGGTATATTTGTGCCATGTTAATAATTATGTGTCTCAGAGGTGAATTTGTGTTGCTGTGGTTCTTTTGCATCTCTCTGAGGTCATGTTGCGTCTCTCTGAGGTCATGTTGTGTCTCTCTCAGGTCATTTTGTATCTCTTAAAAGTAATTTTGTGTCATTTTAAGGGTCAGTTGATGTAGTTTTAGTCATTTTGTGTCTATTTTCAGCTGATCAGAGTTTCACTCACAACAAACGGCAATAGAGCTGCTATACAGCTATAGTGTTCTGTGTTGGACCTTTGATACTCACCATTTCAAGATGGAAAATACTTTCTCTTACTCCTGTGAAGAGGGACAAAGGATTATCACAACAACATCACTGCTGGATGATTTACCTGGCGGTGAGTTACCCAGAGCTGATCTACACAAAGCTTTTAAAGAACTGAGGCACCTGTTGGAGAAAGACACAAGATTCAATTTGAACTCAGTTACTTTGTCAGACTACTGGACAAAAGGATACATCCCCAGAGGACTGAGGATCAAGAAATTCCCAGCCTATGGAGGAGATGACAAGAAGCATTTCAGAGACAAGTGGGAAGCCATTCTCAACAAATGTTCATCTGATTTAATGCTCTTGTTGATAGAAGAGTCAAATAAAGACAGAGAAGAACTTAAGAAAGAAATTGCTGAGGTGAGAAAGACAATAGCAGAACACTCAGCTAATACCATCAAACAAGAACTTGATGAAAAATTGAAGACGGACCTGATGAAGTACACCCAAAGCCTCAAAGAGGATAAGATTTGGAAGTTCCAGAGGGATGCCACAGACTACAAAGAGGGCAAAGTCTACAACTGGAATAAGAGAACACAGAGGAGTACAGATGGAGGCCCATCAGCAAAAGCAAGGCCCAGAACAGTCTCCTTCAACTTCACCAGCAGTGAAGAAGAGGGCAACTTGATGACCTCTGGACCCGAGACCCCCCAAGAGGATTTTTTAGAACACCCATCCTATCCCAACAGAGGAAGGAGCACTTTGAGACACGGACGCGGAAGCGGACGTGGACAGGGAAAGGGCAGAGGCAGAGGAAGAGGAGAACGCGGAGGGGTAGAAGGAAACGAGGAGCCCAGGAGGACAAGGAGCAGAACCAGGCACGAGCCGTAATCAACATCTCTGGCAAGGCTCTGTCAGAGGAGAGTATCCAAGTCCTCTCCAAAGGATTATCTTTTGCTCCAACCCATTCAGCTAAGCAGTTTGATACAAAGATCGACCATCTCAAGACATGGTACAAGCAAAATGCCACGGCCTCTGTAAGCTTCACAGATACAGGTCAGATAGACTCTCTTTCTAGTAGACGACAGTTTAAGCCCAAATCTACTTTCTGCTCATTGGTTCAAAATGCTGCATTAAATACATTTGCCAAAAAGGTGAATTTTGATACTGACAATTTATTTAAGAACAAGAGGGTTCACAAACTAAGCAATCTCTCCCACAAAGAAAAGACAGCATTGGAAACACTATCAAAAGATGATGAAATAATCATTAAAAAGGCAGATAAGGGGGGTGCTATTGTTGTGTGGGGCAGAAATATGTATGTAAAAGAGGCATTTCGTCAACTAAATAACACAGAGTTTTATCAGCCCCTGACCTACAATCCAACGGCGTCACTCAAACAGGAATTGGGAAGAATACTATTTGAGGCAAAGGACAAGGGGTGGATATCTGTGCCTGAATTTAAATTTCTGTGGAACGAAACTCCAAAAATGGCATCATTCTATTTGCTACCTAAGATACATAAATGTGTTGACAACCCACCAGGCAGACCTGTGATCTCAGGAAATGAAAGCCTGACTGAACCAGTATCTAAGTACATTGACTATTTCATCAAACCTTTTTTACCTTCTCTCCCTGCATATATACAAGATACAACTGATGTTTTGAACAAGATCAAAGAACTGCAAAATATAGGCCCTGAATCTTTTCTTGTCACAATGGATGTGGAAGCATTGTATACGAACACTGAACACCAACAGGGTCTTGAAGCACTCACACATTTTTTAAAGTTGCGACCTGCATCTGAAATGCCACCCACTGACTTTTTACTTTCATTGACAGAATGGACCTTAACTAACAACATCTTCATTTTCCAGGACAAGATCTTTAAACAGACAAAAGGGTGTGCAATGGGGGCATGTTATAGCCCGTCATATGCAGGCTTGTTCTTGGGCAAATGGGAAGAAGATTTTGTCTTTAATTGTGAAATGAATATGTTCTTGAAGTACATTGCCTCTACATGCCAGAAGTTTCCATCCAAATTGGCTCAAAGAGAATATACCATATGGACAGTTCCAAAGAGTAAGGAGAATTTGTGACCAAGACAAGGTTTTTGAAAGTGAATCTAAAGAAATGATATCAAGGTTTGTGGAACGGGGGTATAAAAACACCACTCTCCAAAAGGCCTACACTAGAGCTAAACACACTGACAGGTCATCACTACTGAAAAGAAAGACTAATAAACAGACAAAAGACAGACCAGTATTTGTCACTATGTACAGTACAGAGGCTGAACAAATTATGCAAATCATAAGAAAGAATTGGGGTATCACTGAGAGTGATGATCTTCTGAGCCAGGTTTTTCCTGAACCACCTTTGGTAAGTTTTAAAAGATGCCCTACCCTGCGAGACAAACTGGTCCACAGCTACCTCAAACCAGATTGCCAACAAACATGGTTATGCACTAGGCCTAGTGGTTGTTACAAATGCCACCACTGTAATCATTGTGCTAATGTAATGCAAACCAAAACATTTCAGGATGTTGTATCCCAAAGACAACTCACCATTAACCAATTTGTAAACTGTAAAACCTCATTTGTCATTTATAGATTGGAATGCCCTATGTGCAAAGTTTTCTATGTAGGAAGAACTAAACGACACTTACAAGACAGACTGGCTGAACACAAATATGCAATCCGCACAGGCAACATAAACTATCCCATGGCAAGACACTATATGGAACATCATAACAGTGACCCATCCACCTTACAGGCTTGTGGGATTGATCACATTCCACTGTCCTTGAGGAAAGGGGATAGACAGAGACAGTTAAATCAGAGGGAAACCTTTTGGATTTATAAACTACAGGCCACTAAATATCCAGGCCTGAATGAGGATCTTGACTTTAGTGTGTTTATTTGATTGTCTGTGTATAACTTTAGTGTCTTCATTTGATTGTCTGTTTTATGTTGTTTGAGTTCACTCTCTGCATGGTTTATTTTTTAACCTGACTGTAATGTGTTTTGCATGTTGACCTTCTATATTCATGTCTGACCTTCTTGAGAAATGTATGATACTTATCTCTGACTGTGTTGTAAGGATGACATCTGCTGGATGCTTTTATGTAATGGCAATTGTCACCTGACCAGCACTCCTGCCAGGTGGAGGTTTCTGATAGGTGGACTTATGCTTTAAGAAACTCTCCTTCCTGTTGAGAACTGTTTGACTCCCAGATGAAGGCTTAATTGCCGAAACGCGTCAGAGTTTTTTTAAAGGGAAATGTTACCAAGCCATTAAAATAAAGGTTTTTTAACTTTGTTCAACCGAGAGTGCCTTGGAGTCTTCCTTGTTTTCTCAAACGGCAATAATATGTTGACGCTGAAAGTTGCGTGTCACACATTCATCTCAGAAACCTGGTAAAACTGTGTATTGTTCCTCTGATGCCCACGCTTCAAGATTCCTCTCTGGGTCTGACTCTTAAGCTTAAAATTGGCATGTTGTTGAATATCTAGCAAAAATGTCGCTCTGTAACAGACAGCTATGTCTACTGTATGCACGGGCAGATTATGAGACAATGAGCCCCTGGGCACAGATATGCAAAAGGCCGCACCAGCTTTCCTACACAGGGTCAAGACACACAGAGTTTGTGCTGGTTTTGACTCTTTTTAGTACTTTGCATCTCTCTGAGGTCATCTTGTGTGTCTTTGAGGTTGTTTTGTGTCGTTTTTGGTTATTTTAGGTCTTTGTTGGCCGTTGTGTGTCCCTTAAGGTCATCTGTGTCTCTTTGAGTTCATGTTGTATCTTTTTTAGTCATGTTGCGTCTCTCTGAGGTCATCTTGTGTGTCTTTGAGGTCGTTTTGCATCTTTTTTGGCCATTGTGTGTCCCCTGAAGGTCATTTGTGTCTCTTTGGGGTCATGTTATGTCTTTTAAGGTCATGTTGTGTCTGGCTGAGGAACTTTTCTCTTTAGGATCATTTTGTGGTTATTTTCTGCCATTTTGTCTTTTTTTAGGCCATTTTGTGTGTCTTTGAGGTCGTTTTGTGTCGTTTTTGGTTATATTAGGTTTTTGTTTGCCGTTGTGTGTCCCTTAAGGTCATTTGTGTCTCTTTGGGGTCATGTTGTATCTTTTTTAGTCATGTTGTGTCTCTCTGAGGTCATCTTGTGTGTCTCTGAGGTCATTTTGTGTTGTTTTGCATCTTTGTTGGCGGTTGTGTGTCTTTTAAAGGTCATTTGTGTCACTTTGTGTCTCATGTTGTGTCTTTTTAAGTCATGTTGTGTCTGGCTGAGAAACTTTTCTCTTTAGGATAATTTTGTGTTTTTTTCCTGTCATTTTGTCTTTTTTTTAAGCCGTTTTGTGTGTCTTTGAGGTCGTTTTGTGTCGTTTTCGGTTACTTTAGGTCTTTGTTTACCGTTGTGTGTCCCTTAAGGTCATTTGTATATCTTTGAGGTCATGTTGTATCTTTTTTAGTCATGTTGCGTCTCTCTGAGGTCATCTTGTGTGTCTTTGAGGTCGTTTTGTGTTGTTTTGCATCTTTTTTGGCCATTGTGTGTCTCTTAAAGGTAATTCGTGCCACTTTGTGTCTCATGTTGTGTCTGGCTGAGGAACTTTTCTCTTTAGGATCATTTTGTGGTTTTTTTCTGCCATTTTGTCTTTTTTTAAGCCATTTTGTGTGTCTTTGAGGCCGTTTTGTGTCGTTTTTGGTTATTTTAGGTCTTTGTTTGCCTTTGTGTGTCCCTTAAGGTCATTTTTGTCTCTTTGAGGTCATGTTGTGTCTTGTTTAGTCATGTTGCATCTCTCTGAGGTCATCTTGTGTGTCTTTGAGGTCATTTTGTGTCATTTTGCATCTTTTTTGGCCATTGTGTGTCTCTTAAAGGTCATTTGTGTCACTTTGTGTCTCATGTTGTGTCTGGCTGAGGAACTTTTCTCTTTAGGATAAATTTGTGTTTTTTTCCTGCCATTTTGTCTTTTTTTAAGCCATTTTGTGTGTCTTTGAGGTCGTTTTGTGTTGTTTTTGGTTATTTTAGGTCTTTGTTGGCCGTTGTGTGTCCCTTAAGGTCATTTGTGTCTCTTTGAGGTCATGTTGTATCTTTTTTAGTCATGTTGCGTCTCTCTGAGGTCATCTTGTGTGTCTTTGAGATCGTTTTGCATCTTTTTTGGCCATTGTGTGTCCCCTGAAGGTCATTTGTGTCTCTTTGGGGTCATGTTGTGTCTTTTAAGGTCATGTTGGGTCTGGCTGAGGAACTTTTCTCTTTAGGATCATTTTGTGGTTATTTTCCGCCATTTTGTCTTTTTTGAGGCCAGTTTGTGTCATTGTAGTTATTTTTTGTCTCTTTGAGGCAATTTTGAGTCTGCAGTGGTTTTGTGTCTCTTTCAAGTCATTTTGTGTGTCTCTGAGGTATATTTGTGCCATTTTACTAATTTTGTGCTCATTTTTTGGCTTTTTTAGGGTTATTTTGTGTCTCTCTGAGGCAATATTGTGTCTCTCTGAGGCAATATTGTGTCTCTCTGAGGTAATTTGGTGTCTCTCTGGGGTAATTTTGTGTCTCTTTGAGGTCAATTAGTGTCTTTTTTCTTTTTTGTGTGTCTAATAGTTGTCTATTTTGTCGTGTTTTTGTGTCTTTTCAGTTCCTTAGCATCTTTTTGTGGTCATTTTGAGTGTCTCCCTCTTCAGTACGTGTTAATTTGAGTGACATTTTGCAGGGGCCCCCTGACACTGTAGGTCCCTGGGCCTGTGCCCAGTAGGTCCATTTAGTAATCCATCCATGACAAGAAGTATGTTGTCAGAAAGCTTTCAGACTCTTAGAGGGACAAACTGGGTTTAGAAATAACAATTTTTTGTGACTAAAAGAAAGGCTTCAGTTTGAATTAGTTTTCAAAAGTAGATTGTGACTGAATTTTTTGAGTTTGGCATTAACTTGCAGTCAGAAATCTTACATTTAATTGTACTCCGTACACTCAATTTTTAGCAGTGCTGACTGTGTGCTAATGGGCCAATTAAATATATGATGTGATAAATTTGTGGTCTCATGGTTTGATTATTGTTTTCCATCAGATGGCCCAGGGCTACAATTGGGACAGTGTCACTCAAATCCCGTGGAGCTCCTCCAGTGTCTCATCATCTGGCTTGGATACGTCCAGTCTGCTGGGAAACACTGTAAGAAACTGTATTCTGACCGAATCTAGTCTATTGTCTAACATGCAGATAAAAAGAAAATGTGTTGTCAGTGCACAATCATGACACATAGTGTTAGAAACTGAAACATTGGAGTCAAACTGAAGTTGTTAACATGTTGTGGAGCAGTAGTCTGACGGCTGTATTTGTTGTTACCTTCAGATGGACCAGAACTACACGTGTGCCAGCCTCTTTGGCTTCATATCTGACTCCGACACCAGTGACTCGGATACGTCCAGTCACCTGGAAGACACTGTAAGAAACTGTATTCTGACCTTATATAGTCTATTGTCTAACATGCAGATATAACGAAAATGTGTAGTCAGTACACAATCATGAAACAGAGTGTTAGAAACTGAAACAATGGAGCCAAACTGAAGTTGTTAACATATTGTGGAGCAGTAGTCTGGCGGCTGTGTTTGTTGTTACCCTTAGATGGACAAGGGCTACACATGGACCAGCCTCCTGGTTCCAAACCCTGACCGGCCTGACAGCCCGCGGCCCATCCTCCGGAGGGTCCCGGCACCGACCTCCCCCAGTCGCTCACCATCTGGCTCCCCAACCGGAGACTCAGACACGTCCAGTCTGCTGGGAGACACTGTAAGAAACTGTATTCTGACCTGATATGGTCTATTGTCTAACATGCAGATAAAAAGAAAATGTGTCGTCAGTGCACAGTCATAACACATAGTGTTAGAAACTGAAACAATGGACAAATGAAAGTTGTTCACATGATGCGGAGCAGTAGTCTGATGTTTGTATTTGTTGTTACCTTCAGATGGACGAGGACGACCCGTGGGCCAGCCTCCTTGTTCCAGTCCTGGACCGGCCCGTCAGCCCGCAGCTTAACCCCCAGAGGGTCCCTGCACCAGTCCCCCCACGTGGCTGTGACCCTGAGTCCCTCTGACCCACCTCCAGCACCAGGTAAGCCTGTGGAAGCCGGCCCCTCAAAAGGACCTGTAGCTCCAGGTAAGCCAGGTAAGTCATTGCCAAAGGGCCCTAAGCCAAGGTGGGTACAGAATGTTTTTAGATTGAGGAAACAGACTGGCAGCCAATGGCGGAAGAGGACAGCTAAACCTGAAGGTGAGTCTTCAGGTAAGCGCTTTCTCATTATCATTATCGCATTTACTGAGATTTAGTTAGATTTATTTGAATTGTATGCTTTTCACTGAAACTTCCATCGACACCGTCTACCAGCAACCTCCATCTACTGCCTGTAAAGTGTCCTGCTCCACATGACAATACTAGCTTCTTAGATTCACTTTCAGTTTTAAATTCTGTGTTCAAAACTGCAGCAGTCATCTGCTGCCTGACCCTCCTCCACCAGCAATTTTAATCAAAGTCTTGAAGACCAATATTCTATCTGCACCTCAATGATCCTCCACCGTAAGCTTCTGCCCGCAACATGTAGCTGCCGCCTCCACCTGCATATTGTGGCAGAAAGCGTGACCAAACCTCCAACAACAGCCTCTGCCAGCAACCTGCAGCTGCCGCCTCCAACTGCAGATTCTGGTAGACAGCTGCGACCATGCTTCCAACTACCGCCTCTAAAGTGTCCTGCTCCACCCTACACCAATGACCTCTCCAGCAACTTTAAATTAAAACTGCATTCAAACTACAGCAGCTGTCTCCATCAGTTGCACCATGTCAGAGTGCTGAAGACCAATGTTCCATTCGCACCACTGTCAACCTCCATTTAAGCCTCTGTCAGCAACCTGCAGCTGCCGCCTCCGCCTGCAGATTGTGACAGACAGCATTACCAGACCTCCAAAAACAGCCTCTGCCAGAACCCTGCAGCTGCCGCCTCCACCTGCATGTTCTGGCAGACAGCTTGGCCAAACCTCCAACAACAGCCTCTGTCAGTAACCTGCAGCTGCCGCCTCCACCTGCAGATTCTGACAGACAGCGTTGCCAAACCACCATCTACAGCCTCTGCAAGCAGCCTGCAGCACTGACACCTCCACCTGCAGGTTCTTGCAGACAGCTGTGGCCAGACCTGCAACAACGGCCTCTGTCAGCAACCTGCAGCCACTGCCTCCACCTGCAGATTCTGACAGACAGCTTGACAAACCTCGAACTAGAGCCTCTGTCGACAGACTGCTGTTGTTGCAGGTTTGGCTAATTATTCATTTACAGCATCATCTGGAAATCTACGCCCCTGAATCTTGTCGTTGTGCCATGTGAAGACCTCAGCTGACCAGGGACCAGAGATGCACCAGGGACCAAAGAGCAGAGATGCACTAGGTAAGATAGACAATCATAACTGTGTAATAATAGCATACCTGGGCTGATAAATTAAAGCCACCTTTCTGTTACATTGAGTTAACATCATCTTCTTCTTCTAACAGGTATTTCCACGCTGGCAGAATCTGGCAGACAGCTCAGCTCCTCCATCTACAGCCTCTGCAGCCTGCATCTACAGCCACTGTCAGGAACCTGCAGCTGCCACCTCCACCTGCAGATTCTGGCAGACAGCTTGGCCAAACCTCCAACTCTGCCAGCAACATGCAGCTGCTGCCTCCGCCTGCATACTTAGGCAGAGAGTTTGGCCAAGCCTCCGTATACAGCCTCTGCTGAATTTTGTCCCCTTGCCATGTGAAGACCTCAGCTGACCAGGGACCAGAGATGCACCAGGAACCAAAGAGCAGAGATGCACTCATAAATATAACTTTTCAGGTAAGATAGACAATCGTAACTGTGTAATAATAGCATACCTGGGCTGATAGATTAAAGCCACCTTTATGTTACATTCAGTTTACATCATCTTCTTCCTCTAACAGGTATTTCCACACTGGCAGACAGTTCAGCTCCTCCATCTACAGCCTCTGCCATCAACTGCAGCCGCCACCTCCACCTGCAGTTTCTGGCAGACAGCTTGGCCAAACCTATAACTAAGCCTTGGACAGCAACATGCAGCTGCTGCCTCCGCCTGCATACTTAGGCAGCGAGCTTAGCCAAGCCTTCATGTACAGCCTCTGCTGAATTCTGTCCCCTTGCCATGTGAAGACCTCAGCTGACCAGGGACCAGAGATGCACCAGGGACCAAAGAGCAGAGATGCACTCATAAATATAACCTTTCAGGTAAGACAGACAATCATAACTGTGTAATAATAGCATACCTGGGCTGATAGATTAAAGCCACCTTTATGTTACATTCAGTTTACATCATCTTCTTCCTCTAACAGGTATTTCCACACTGGCAGATTCTGGCAGAAAGCTCAGCTCATCCATCTGCAGCCTCTGTCAAGAACCTGCAGCACCCACCTGCAGATTCTGACAAACAGCTTATCCAAACCTCAAATGAAGCCTCTGCCAGCAGGATGCAACTGCAGCCTCCACCTGCAAATTCTTACAAAAGCTTGGTCAAATGTCCAACTAAAGTCTCTGCCATCAACCTGCAGCCACCGCCCCCTCCTGCAGATTCTGGCAGACAGCTCAGTACCTCCATCTACAGCCTCTGTAGTCTGCATCTGCAGCCACTGTCAGGAACCTGCAGCCTCCACCTCTCCCTGCAGATTCTGAGAGACAGCTTGGCAAACCTCAAACCAGGCCTCTGTCAGCAACATGCAGATGCGGTCTTCACCTTCATATTCTGACAGAGAGCCTAGCCAAGCCTCCATCTACAGCCTACAGCCATGTGGAGACCTCAGCTGAGAAGGAACCAGAGATGCACCTGGGACCAAAGAGCAGGTATGCGCTCATAAATATAACCTTTCAGGTAAGACAGACAATCATAACTGTGTAATAATAGCATACCTGGGCTGATAAATTGAAGCCACCTTTATGTTACATTCAGTTTACATCATCTTCTTCCTCTAACAGGTATTTCCAGATGTTGTGTGAAAGAGCACACAGCCATCAACATAACTCTGACATGCCAAGATGCTGAACTTCATCCACCAGAAAGAGCTTTTCTTCTGCCAACTGGTGTGAGCTCATGGTCCTGTGGATCAGGCTGGTGCATAACATTGTGGGATATTTGGTAATGTCTTAGTGTCTAAACCATGAATTTCCATTTAACCTGATGTTTGAATGCATGTTAGAAGTTATTAAACCTGTAGAAGTTTTCCAGTGGAAACAGGGATGCTATATATCTGTAATTGAATATCTAAAAATAATGTGTAAAGTGCAAACTCTTTGTGTTTTTTCTGCAGATCCTGTTGGACTTAACTTCCAGGAGCTGATTAAGGGCTGGGAGGACAATTCCATCTCCCTAAATTTTCTAACAGAGAAACTCATTTCACTTCCCCCATGCAGAGACATCTGCCCTGCTCTGTATTAAAGTGTCCTGAGATTCTTTTTTTTTTTTTAATCATGATTTGGCTCTATATCAGTAAATTTGGCTTGAATTGGTTTGAAAATGCTTGTTTGTCTCTCACTTTCTTACAAGTCATCAGTGTCTACTGTCTACAGTTTAGAATATTAGTATGTCACCCGGAAGGTATGGCGCCCGGAAGGAGAAACAAATGATGAGGTGGTAAAGTCGGTGTAAAATGTGAGAAAGCCATGACATGCATCAAGCATGTGACTTAAACTTTAATGTCCACTGAAGCTTCCTCTGAAGAGATTAAAAAATGGCAGATTAAAGTATATGTGGTGTGATGGGAGACTGATGCTTTTTTTTTTTTAATTATATCTGCACCCTCTTTTTCTGCAATCATGCCACTTGACTGGAGAATTAGTGCCACCTACTGCTGATATTGATGAACCACATCCTAATATTAACATGACATATTTACAAATATGTTTTTCTTTTACTAGCTTTCTGAATGTAGTTTGGATGGAAACCTGGCTAATGTTAAAACCAGGCCAATATCATACAGTGCAGTGTCCCCTAAATAAGAAAATCCCATTTGCTTCCACCTCTCCTTGTGTGTATCCTTCCAGTTTCAACGTCTGTGGCAAGACATGAAATTATACATAATTGCTGTTGTTTATTGGATGTGATAATGGCACCTTTTAAATCCCACCCTTACATGGCCAAAATTGCTTTGCAATTGTCCTTGCCTGACAACATTTGGAGAAACCACAGCTATCACAGCCCTTTACCAGTGTCAACAAACGGAGGAAAGGTGACATAAAAGCACATGTAGATTCATTAAGGACCCTCTTCCAAGACATATAGAATATAAGATGTTATGAGTGACATCAAGAGGTTTACTTGCACACATGTAACTGGAGTTAGAGTCAGTGGTTACAACAATATTTCCCCTGTATGAATGTAGCTTAATGCTAATGTGCCATTCCCAGTTCATCTGATCTCTTCTATGAAAGCTGCAGTGTGCCAACATTAGAGACATGCTGAGTGGGTAATTACTGTGGATTACAGAGAACAATTACAAAGTGAATATTTACATTTAAAAACCCTCTCATTAATAGGGACACAATTAAAAATCAAAAACAAATATATGTATTTGCTGCAGCGGTAATTCCCTCTGCCCAGCTGCAACTTGTTTTAGGGTACTGCAAAGATATCAAGCAAACGTGGTCACACAGTGACAGATGGTGTGGGAGTGATTTTGCGCTCGGTCAGGGATGAAATAGGGTGAAATGACAATGACACATTTTATTTATTTCTGTCTTTTCCTCTTTTAAGTGTCCAATAAAAAAACCTGTAAGTAACAACTGAGAAAGACTGTATTTATAGGACACTACGCCTACACACACAACAGGAGGCCAGACTGACATGCCCTAAATAAATATGACTGATTCCTTTTTTGCACAAGGTCAATAGTGTTAACCTTTAAAATACCTGACTCAAGAATGATACCCAGGCCACACGCAGATTGGAGCAGATGTCAATATATCTGAAAGCTTTTTAGACACTAATCATCCCCAAATGTTGTCTGCTGTGTATATTGGGTCCTCTGTCTGTGTGGATTGTCCCCGAGACAGTGTGTTTTGACTCTCTGGTTACTGTAATGAACACTGTTGATTCAGGGTCATGCTGACCAATCTTGGAAAAAGCTCACAACGATTATATGCACCCTTCACTACAATAATGTTCTCCTTGTGTTTCTCTATTTGTGCTCACTCTGCTCGGATGGGAGACATGCATAAAGATCTGTTTGGAGGCTTCACGACCAGTATCTCATTTTAGAATATCGAACACAACATTATGATGGATCACGTTGTGCTGCACACTTGTTAAAGAGAAACCCTGACACTTTTGTGACTAATGAAGACAACATTTTAAGACTTTTGAGTATATTTCTTTTGCTTCTACAGAAAACCTGCTGCTAATTTTAATGTAATCACAACATTAAATAAAGAAAATGGCAACTTTTTTTAACATTTTAAATGTAATAATTTAATTAATTATACTTTATTTGACAGTACAAAACAAAGTCATACAGTCAGAAACACCACAAGGCACAGTACAGCAGCACAGGCATACAATTTGGGACATAATTTACCCTTCAATGTGTTACATGTACCACAAAGTGACAACCGATCATCGCTGACCAGTTTGAAAAAACGTCTTATGCTCTCTGATTTAACAGAGAGAGTTTATAAGGAGAAAGTATATATGGATTTATCCATGCCATGTAATTGTCATCAAGATTCAACTTCACGGTAACAAAGCAATAACCCATATATATACAGTAGTGGTCTTGTTATTCAATATCATACAGTACAATACGATACAAGCCCCTCTACATTACATTTACTTACACAGATATATAACTTAAATTACTTTATATATTACATTACACACTATTCATTTGCAGTTCAATAAAAAGCAGCTTTTTAAACAGTATTTTTGAAACACCTAATACGATTCTGTAAACGGTAAAATTAAAGCTTTATGCTTTCTGGAAATGTGACAGTCTGAGCTTTTGAATCACCACTGGAAACTTTGTGGGGATAAAAACACAACGAATGGTTAATTGAATAAAAATGAAATGTGCATTGGCGATAATTTGTTATAATGGGGAAAGAGAGATTGACTCGGTACAATAAGTTAACAATCAAGCGGTCTATTGGTTAAAAGAAAGAGATTGATTTCAGTCTTTGGTTGATGAAGTCAGCAGTGTGGCTGATGGTGTTTTTGTGTGTCAGTGACAATTATTTGGAAGTTGGCGAGTTTGGAGTGTTTGTTCACTTATTAGGCTGATAGGCCTTCAGAGATGTATAAACCAGTTTAAGTCTGATTACAGACAGTTTTAATATTTATTTTTTTTAGAATATATTCAACCATGTGTTAGAATGACACTTTTTGTCGGTCCATCCAACATGACTAAAAAGCAGGAACATGGTGAGAGGAAGTGACTTCAATTTTCAGACGATCAGTTCTATTGATTTGTAACTGATGATTCATTTTTGTGTAGTGAGAAAGCTCAGGTAATGTTTATTCAGACGATTTTCAGATGATGTTATTTTGGTCTGTTGTTGTAGCAGCTCTTATATAATTGTATAAATATGTATAAACTGTTTAGATGTAAACAAAAGTAGGTGTCTTTTCCTCTGTATGAATTGTGTATATCATAACAGTCTTAAAGAGGAGCAAGCAAATAAATGATAGTAATAAACAAGTGGGATTCAGTAAAAACCTGTGGCATTCATTACATTTGACTGCTAAAAAAAGTTTATTTGTATCTATATTGTTTATCGTTGTAATGCAGAATGACAAGTTGAAAATTAAATTAAAAAATGACACCTACTGCTAACAATAACTGACTGAGAAAATATAGAATAAATACAAATGATCTTAAAAAAAGTCATTTCCAAATACAGTTTAAAAATATGTTTTACTCAACATCTTCACCCCATTAAATATAAACAAAATTTTGAATCTTTTTATTGTTCCTTTAAGGAAGAATTTTGTATTTATGGAAGAAGCAGTTTGAACACCACGTTACATGTTTGACTGAATCCCGTTCACCAGTGTCAACACAATAGTGGAGAGGGTCAATGCACAGCTTCACACATCCACTGTTGAAATTAAAGCACACTACAATGTCTATGTTTTTTTTGTGTCGGCACTTTTATACTGCTCCCACCACCGCCGCCATCGTGATCGATTTAAATGGCCATAGCTTTCTTCTTTGTAGTTCTTCAGACCTTTGCTGTGCATTCATTCATCCACCCACTGCCCATACTCCATTTTATTTCTCTTTCTCTCTCTCTCTCTCTCTCTCTCTCTCTCACACACACACACACACACACACACACACACACACACACACACACACACACACACACACACTCTTTCACTCTTTTTATCTCTCTGTACTTTTCAGACCACCAACCAGTGATGCAGCTGTGGGAAAAATGGAAAACGCCCATGAAATAAAACACAGTATTGTTTTACTGCTTAAACCTGCAGTGTGGGACTGCTGTCTCCCCCCTCTGGCAGTGAGAGTAATTACACAAATACTTTGAAAGTGCCTCTGTGGTATGCCTGCATGTGAGCTCATCCCACCACCCCCCTCCACCCCTGGGTGTGCTCTCTTTAAGTATTCCTATGCAAATAAGGGCAGAGGGAAAGAAAAGGCCAAGTGATGGAGTCATCAGATGAGGTAATCATTTATGCCCGAAATGTTGTCTGAAGCCCCTTTTACACTGCCTGTTCAAGGTGGGAATATCATGCCGTTATTCCACCTCGACGTTTGTAGAAAAGGTACAATTGCGGACTGGGGGGACAGAGTTGCCTTTAACCTAGCAGTAGAGGTAGTAACAATATCAAATCAACTCCTATGTATTAGGGACAGCTGACAGGACGGGAACATAGGCGGGGCAGGGGTGACATTTTGACAGCATGTTATGTGTGTCACCAACCACCAGGAGATTTAAAAAGTAGCTAATAGCAGTTAGCAGCTAACTCAAAGAAGAAGAACAACAGCCTAAATGTCCACAAACTGAGGAGACAGTGAGGTCTGGGAGCTCTTTACCCTTAGAGGAGAAAACAGATCAGCGCCCTCATAACAGGAATGGTAAATTGTTAAGGCAACGATAAAGTGTTGCCTTCTCCTGGGGGTGGAGATTGTGATTGGAGTGGCATCCTATCTGGCGTCTCCAATTCTATGGGTGCAGTGGGGACCAAGAGTCTACTTATTGTATGTGGTGATACTGCTATGAAGTAGATTCGTAGTTTGTTGAACTGAACTGTTACGAGGCACTAATGTAGCCATTTTGGGGACTGGGCCAGGTTTATAGAACTCAAAACTGACTGTGCACTCACAGCCACCAGCATTTCTTTTGTTAGTCACTAGGTGCAGGGCTGCTGTTTAATTTGCGTTTTCGTTTTCACTCAGCAATTAGGGATAGAAAGGGTTTTTTCTGCTTTTGATTTTAGTAGATAAGATTAATAACTCTTGTTTTCAAGAGTCCTCTTTTGGTTATAATTCTGTCTTTGAATTGAGCAGCAGCCATGAGCCCGTTTTCCATTGTAGTTTGCCTCACTTTTGTTTGTAACAATAATCCTCAACATCTTTTGTTCATGAATAACTTTATTTTCACCCAAAACATCTGGTTTTATTCTGCTTCCCCTTCACAAGCTGGGTAGCAACATGAACGGTTATTATTATTGCCATGTAACATTACTGTTTTTGTTTAGGGTGCATTCACACCAGGATAGTCTGGGGGACTTAGTTCGATTGGACGGGGAATGCCAAATTTCACTCCTTCATTTGGTTCAATTCACTTTCACACAGCGCTTTTTAAAGCGGACCAAACCGCCTGGACGTCACGCAGTTAAAACAGCTGCTCGTTTGGGGGCGGTATTGCCCAAAACGACCACTGACCAGGAAGAAAAAACATGAGGAAGAGGAAACCCCGGCTCAACGATTGGCCAGGACCGAAAATGGAAATCCATCCCCCTCAGCTGGCTTGGTAACCACAAAAACAACGGAGCAACACCAAATTTATGCAGACTTGGGGTAAGCCCCTGCACCTCCTCATGACTCCACGTCTGCCCACGAGACATTTTCCAACTTTTTCTTTTTTTACATCTGCTTCTCGCAGTTTGCGCTGTTGGCTTTGATATTTTTCTACCCAAAATGCATTGCGCTCTACGTCACTTCCTCTCTTTGGTTCACTTCCTCTCTTTGCTTCACTGGATAGTCTGTTTGCGTTTCCCACTGTAAGCGAACCACACCAGGGTTGACTTGCAAGTGAACCGAGACCCCCAGTTTTCAAGTGGATCAGGGTTTGCTGGTCCGCACCAGAATTCAAATGAGCGTTCACACCACTCCAAACGAACAGAACTAGGGATGCACCGAAATGAAAATTTGTGGCCGAAGCCGAATAATATTAAGCGCTTGGCCGAATACCGAGTACCGAATACCAAATGTCGTTGTTTAGTTTTTCATTAGTTTTTGCAGATGAACCCCCTCCAGATTAGTGTTGTCACGGTACCAAAATTGGATCCCACTGTACGATACCAATGAAAATATCATGGTTCTGAGTAGTATCACAATACCACAACGAAAATGAGGCAGATGTGCCTTTTGTCATTTATAAAAAGATAAATCACTTTTCTATAATACATCAATGATATTTCAATGGAATAAATTACTTATTGACTTATTCATACTTCAAAAACAGCATCAATAAGTGATGAACATAGGGGGGGATCAAAATAAAATAAATAAATAAAATAAAAATCAACCAGCCACCCTCCTCCCCTGACAAGTAAAGAACAGTCCCTTCATAAATAAAGAACAGTCCCTACAGTGCGGTGAGGTTTGTGGGCCGTGAACGGCTCGTTTCTCCTCTGACACATCACGTATGGTCTGTGTTCGGCTGGCTCAGCTGTTCAGGTACTTTTGGGCAGTCATGACGCCAAGAAGAGGATATTATTGGAGCCGACTTCTCCGTCGCCTGTAAGCCGATGGCCGCCGTAATTGACAGGAATACATTACTGTCTGTGTCTGTGACCCCCATTCAACCCACAACCGATGGGATTCGCCTTTCGTTTCTGCTGGTGGTTGAAATCTGTAGGCTGCTCGCACAGCGTGCTGAATGATTTAAGCCTATTTTGCTCGCTCAAAACTATTTTTAGTCGCAAATGTGAGTGCGGTGACACACAGATCGCCACACTGCCGACATTTTACTCTGCCCGTCACGGCACACTGTTTGATTGCGTTATCAAAACACACCACTATTATTTGGCCTTGCTTTTAACTTATTCCACCGAATACCAAATGTGTGTTTTTTGCAATATTTGGCCAAATATATTCGGTTACCGAATATTCGGTGCATCCCTAAACAGAACTATACGCAGAAGAGGACCAGGGTTCGTTTAAAGCGGACCAAATAGCATCAGTGTGAATGCGTCCTTAGAAAGTGCTGAGATATTGTCACACTATGTCACACTAGAGGCCAATGTTGATGTAATACACGGTATTCCCATCACACCTGATGCTTGCTTCCAGGATGCCGGCATGCTTTCTAAAATCACACACGGGTGTGACATGACGCTGCTGTTGTTTGCTTCTGTGTAAAAATACAAAAGTGGTGTAACAAAGGGACTTCATAGTGGCCCCATAGTGCAATCTTTGTGTAAAAGGGGCTATAAGCCATACAGATGGTGTTCCGTGTTCGCCGTCACCGTTATTGCTTTTTTTTTTTTTTTTTCTTTTTTTAAACTTATGTCCTTCCTCCAAATGCCGAGGTGGAGCATCCACTCCAGTGTGCATTACTTGGACACTTTTCTGCCATAGCATGCACCATAAACCTAGCTGCTGCTCTGCTGCTGTGGTTTCTCCTCCCTTCTAGCCCCCTTTAAGTTTGGCTGGTAGGCATAATACACATAATTTCTGGTGTGCCACTGAGGGAAAGTCGCCACACACACCAGACACCACGACCCTGACAACTCTGACTTCGTCACATTGGGTGAACTTATTTGGCAAGGGCTTGAATATCACAGACGTTCATTTATATGTAAAAGTCCCGCACTCCAGCCTCAATTAAAATGGGCTTAATATCAGTAATATCATTAATATAGTTACTTATCTAAAGCCTGCAGACGTGTGAGCTTACAACAGCAGTAAACAATTCTGATAACAATAAAAATCAATCATAATTAAGACAACACTCACTGTGAACTGCCGAACCTCCCCATTGTCTACCAAGTGATGTTCTGTCTCTGGGGTGATGGCATAAGCCAGTCGCTGTTTCAGGAAAAAAGGAGGAAAACAATTAACATATTAAAAAAAAGTTCTAAATCATTATTTAAAAAGAATCCTCCATATTTCATCAAAGGTCCAGTTATACCATAAATGACAATATATATCATTTCCCCTCACTCTATTTTCTGACTTACATCACAGAACTTTCCAGGCAGTGTGCAGAGTTTGTAGATGGCGTAGAGAGGCACCATGGACATTGAGGAAATGGCCAGACACCACCCCACCATGTTAGCCCATGGAGGAAACATGTAGGTGCCGTAGGTTGGAGGGTGGAATGTGGCAAAGCTCACCACCACCATAAACTATTGAAGAAAATAATGTGAATACATAAGACTTTATAAACCATTACTTCAAAAGATCATTTTAAGTCCTCTTTCAAGCAAATTAATTCAGTGGTAGAGTGTAATTTTCTGATACAGGATGTTACTTTACTTAGCAGTAAAAATAGTGGCAATATTTCTGTTGTTAAACCATTATAATTATCCACAGTGCATAGTAAAAGGTGGTGGGTGTGTTGAGTGCCAAGCCATGTGTTCCAGCTATCATTAAATCACACCTCTCAGCCTTCCCAGGGAAATTAACCGCAAAAATACACATAAACAGCTATATAAACAGCTATTCTAAATTCATTTATCTTAACTTTTGTAGTACTTGATTATTTTTTTTTTTTTACTTTATCTGACTATGTTTACTCATCCGTCATTCACTTCCATTACCGCTTATCCTCTCTGAGGACGCTGGGCCCATCCCAGCTGTTTTTTACCCAGAAAAAACCCATGCTGACACGGGGAGAACATGCAAGCTCAGCACGGGGGCTCACCCCAAGTTCGAACCAGGAACCCTCTTCCTGTAAACTCACAGTCCTGCTATTTATTTTTAACCTTTGCCTTGGTTTGGTTTAAAATGTACAATAAGTCCATATAGAGGCTCACCAGGAGGAAGCAGGGGCTGACAAACTTCCAGCACAGTCTCCAGTACCTGCCTGGTCGCTGGCCAATCATCTCTTCGATGTCATCACTGAATCGGTCCACTCCTGAAACACATGGAAATACTTTGTATTACTTCCAACCCATGGCTACATTCGGCCTTTGCTAAAATTGAATATCAAAATATTATCAAGGCAGTAGGTGCATTTGTATATGGTCCTCATGCATGAGTGTAAATCAAAAGCAAGGTTTGTGAGAGATTTTTTGTCTCTCACAAACCTGGCTGTACTGTTTTTTTTCTTTTTCTACCTGCCTGGAAGGCATCTCTCACTGCAGAGGACTATATCCGGGCTGACGACCAGGTATTCAGCACAGCTAAATGTACTTATGTAGTAGACAGCAGAACGAAAGACCACAGTGGCCAGGGGTCAAGGGTTCCTGTCAGCAGTTATGAGGATGGGAAAAAAAAGGCCCACTGAAGCCTTAGGCTTGATTTATCTGGCTTGCCAAGGTCGGGACCCACCAAAGTGGGGCAATATGCTGACCCCACCACCTGAGGCCTGGTTAGTATTTAGCCCTTTATAGATCCCTCCACAGTCAGATTCAGTAGACATGAGACAAGAAACTCAATACAGAAGTTCAGGTCAGCCATTTTCCCCGACCTTTAGATTGTTTTTATAATATTTTGTGCCTTCTGGAGATTCAGAACGGGCTTTTTCACACTCTATGAAAAGCCAGTTTTTCTTGTTTTCAGGTGGTACTGCTGTCGGTAAAAATATATGCAAAGGCAAGCATCCATCATTAAGCAGTTGGTCTTTAGCTATTAATTTACAACTGAACCAGAGAAGAAGGAAATGGAGTAAACCCAAAATGGCTAACTATACTGTGATTATCTACAGAACTATAGGTCACTAATCAGCTCAGAAGGGGTTGAATTCTGGGGCCCTAACATGCACCCACATCACATCAAGTATTTCTACTCTATCGTGCTGATAGAGTGCTTGAAAAATACATAAATATTCAGCCAGGATACATGTCATTCACTCCACTCCACTCCACTCTACTCTCTACTGTATTTCAAGCAGAGGCAAACAGTGATTTGCAGTGGTGTGTTGGAGGTGTGGTACACGTAAAACATAATGCATTCGAGAGATGATGTCAAAATTGTGTGACTCCTGTCAATGACAAATGGGAGATGTGTGTTCTTCAGCTGCAATTCTCTTCATGTGGTGGCTCACCACTGTCAAGTGAACAGACAGGTAACACTGGCAGTGTTTAAAACGCAGGCCATTTAACCCCCCTGAGCTCTTATGAGCACCAAAGCTACAGTTTATCCTTGTACCTTAACAACACATGCACAGAGGCTGAAGAGGCCAAAACCATTAATGAGAACAACCCTTAAAGCTGCAGCATCTAATGGAACTGTGTTGCACTGAGGCACAGCACACCTCTACCAAAAGATTTCTCATAAGACCCTTAATATAGCATCAGCTTTGCTGACCATGAAAACATGAATCATCTGTTTTTCCTTGTGTCCATCTTTCTCACCGTAAAACCATGCGATGCCAATGGCTTCAATAAGCACTCCAAAGAGAATCGATGTTCCTGCCGCAAAATTGTCCAGCAGAGTGAACACATACATCCCACCCTGGAGAGAGACAGTAAACATGATGAATGTGTAATAATTGTGTTGTTTTAATAAGCTTTATCACACAGGTTACAGTATGAACAAACTAAAAAAAAAACCTAAATTCTAATGATTCAGTTCACGGCTTTTGCAGATACTAGGTACGTATGAAACTGTGCGTATGTCTGCCCAGTGTGATACTTACATTTGTAACACAGAAGAGAGATATAAGGAAGGTGGCAACCACAATGAAGAGGGTGAACAGCTCTCTGTGCTTGTGGAGGAATTTAAACTCATCAATCAGCCCCGTGATCACCGATTCCATCCCACCCATCTACGACAGAAGACATTAGAATAAATCACAAAGTCAGCAAGTCCCTGTATATGTCCTTTTTTATTGCATAATTGCTGCACTAGAGCTCAAAAACATAAAAACTGCAAAGGAAAACTGTTTATTTTACATAAAGCATGCTGTTATTTCATTTAACATTACAGCACATGAACTAAAATACCCATAAACAGCAGAGATTATACAACAACACCTTTATTTACATATTTATATCACAAATAAGAAAAAGGCGCACATCTGAAATAACGTGTCTGTGTGTGAGTGTGTGTTTTTGGATGTGTGAGTGCATACTCACAGCACTATCAATACCCAGTGTTAACAGCATGATGAAGAAGATAACCGCCCACACCGACGATCCAGGTAATGTTGCAATGGCTTCTGGGTAAATGACAAACACCAAACCAGCACCTACAGGGCAACAAATTCAAGCAAGGAAAATACAAAGCAGCACAAAATACACACAAATTAGAATTATCATTGACTCATGACATAATCAACGAAGGCACATTATCCTGCTTCTGCTGAACTGTTCGCAGTGTCATTTAATACTATTATTACTGTATTTAAACACAACATTACAAACACAGTAAAATAAAACCATACCATCTGTGGCAACTTTGTCCAGGGCTATGTTGTGTTTCTGGGACATGTACCCAAGGAAGGAGAAGACCACAAAGCCGGAGAAGAAACTGGTTAAAGAGTTGATGGAGCTGGTGATGATGGCGTCTCTGGATCAATAATAACAAATGACATGAAAAACAGTATGAAGTCAATATCAGCATAACTGGCAGCCAGTCAACTAGAGAGTGCGTCATGGGTGGGTCAAGGATGGGTCAAGGATGGATAGAATGCTGGCTTGCCATAATGAGTCTGGGTTGCAGAATAGT
The DNA here is from genome assembly GCF_041903045.1 of Epinephelus lanceolatus. Taxonomy (NCBI): domain Eukaryota; kingdom Metazoa; phylum Chordata; class Actinopteri; order Perciformes; family Serranidae; genus Epinephelus; species Epinephelus lanceolatus. The sequence goes on from NC_135743.1 coordinate 28,085,152, forward strand.
TTAGAGACTGCTGACAGGTAGTCAATGATTTGCCCATGATGTGACAGACTAGCAAGTTGACTTCCTGCCTTCTGATAGGAGTTAAAACCCCTTCAATTGCAAAAATGATAAAGTCAGTAGAGAAAATCGATAAATAAATGAGTTGGTTAGTGTTAAAAAACAACAGGATGTGTGATTTACACATGAAGAAGTTAACAGCTTTGGCTTACAGTAAATGTGCAACCCCGCATAACTATTCGATTTGGTGTTATGCTCACGAGGAATCCTCGAGGTGGACAGTGTCATGTGTCAGTTATCATAAACATTAAAAAGGGTAAAAAAGGCAGATAAAAGCCTCCTGTGGGACGCTGATGATTTTCAAAGAGGGCGACAGTTTTGATTGGTGTTATGGCTGTCTGTTGCACAGCATGGTGTCAAAGACATGGCGGGTTTCGAGGAGCTTCAAAGGTTATTGTAATTCACCTGCTTATGTTGCATGTGTGTGCCTGTGTGTGTGTGTGTGTGTGTGTGTGTGTGTATGTGTGTGCAGAAGCAACTCTCCACCCATCCCTTGTCTGTCTCTGTGAATCCCCTCCTTCGTCCCCTTGTGTGTCTTTACCTGTAACAGTTGTTGCTGAATTTGTTGTAGCTGGAAAAGGCAATTAGCACACCAAACCCCACTCCCAGAGAGAAACAGATCTGTGTCGCTGCCTCGATCCAGACCTGGGGGAGCGACAGAACAAGCGCACTTGTGTGAAGCGGCAAACAAAAGGCACAGGAGAGGAAAAAAGCCATTATTAGGGATAATTGCAGGAAACTCATTCAACGGCAGTAGATGAAAGACGCTAGTGAATACGGGGGGTAATTTTGCAAATTACTGTTCCATGAATCTATCTAATCTAATTCTCCAATTGCAGCCATACATGTCTCTTTCGCTCTCCTTCTTGCTTTTTTTCTCTCATTCTCCATAACTGAGCCTTTTAGTCCTGCTTGCTTACTTGTTGAGCCTCTCAGTGCTATGACAGCAGCTTTCACAGGGTGGGAAAATATTAGAAACAGGTTAGACAAACAGTTTTCTCGCTTTTTTTTTTCCTCGAGGAAATCCCAGTCAAATGATACTTCACATTGTAAACCAGTGCTTAATTCTTTGGTCTGCAGCGTACAATGAGAGGAAACTGACAATTAACATCTCTCAGATTTTATGCATGAACATAACAGTTTGTGATTTGAGCTCACAAGAATAGCTCCACATTAAGGCTTTTGTCACCCCTGTAGTTCAACATTAAAGATGGTACATTTTGCCAGACAACAGTTGTGTAGTGTGTGATGTTTGTGGCTTTGTTGTGTCTCACCTAATACAACTTTTCTACTGTTTCTCACCCCAGCCCTGCCTTCATCTCTGTCCTTTAAACTTAGTCCCGCTGTGTCCTATCTTCTAAAGGTCCATATCCTAGACTGATTAGAAAATTCTATGCTACAGCAAGCAAACTGCACAGTGTTGTCCAAAATAATTATAAGCAAATGCAAAATAAAATAACCTTAACAAACTGCCATTATTGTTATTTTTTCTTTCTTTTTTTCCTAGTTATTTTTATTGAGCCAAAGCCCTTTAAGATGTTTCTTATCCTTTCCCAGTGTGTGCTGGTTAGGCCATGTAGCCACACATTGTAGGATGAAACTGCTGTTCATTTCCTTGATATAAGAAATAGCTTTTTGCTATAATGTTACAGTAGGAGAGGAATTTTTGTTAGGCAATGGAGAGTTGTCTTAATGATTCAGATACACCCAGAATGATTAATATAGGTTCCCGTTCTAGTGAAATATTACTAATTTCTGCGATGCTGTTGAAGACATCGGACCAAAAAGATGAAACCTTAGGGCACAAGACAAAGCTGTGAGAAAGAGTTGCTTCTGAGGAATGACATTTATCACAAGTTGTGGGGGTGGAGCTGGACCCTTTGACAGCAGTGTCAGACAGGAGGATGCTGTCAAAGGTGCGGGCGATACTTGAGCATGGCTCTCACCCTCTCCACAACGCTCTGGTCGAACAGAGGAGCACCTTCAGCCAGAGACTGATTGCTCCTAAATGCACCACTGAGCGCCACAGGAAGTCATTCTTACCTGTGGCCATTAAACTGTACAACTCCTCCCTCTGATGATTGGACTCATTTGGCTATTTATAAAACAAAACACACAATATAATTACTCATTCTTATTTCATTTATAACGCTACAACCATTTCATTGTATATTGTATATATTTCAGATTGTCTACTATTTTATTATTTATTTTATTTTATTGTCTACTTTAATATTTTATTTTTATTTTATTTTATCTTAATGTCTACTTTAATATTTTATTTTATTTTATTTTAATGTCTACTTTAATATTTTATTTTATTTATTTCATTGTCTATTTTAGTATCTTACTTATATCTTCATCTTTATCTCTTGTTTCCATTCATGCTGTATTTCTATTTCTACTTTGCACGGAGCATTGGAACAAAAACAATTTCCCCCCGGGGATTAATAAAGTATTCTGAATCTGAATCTGAATCTGAAGTTGGTGACATGTTTGGATATGTTGTGTATTGGCCTTGGAGTTGTGGAGTCTGTGTATGGTGTTGTTTGAGCGTTATGTGTTCAAGGCTTTCTTCCCATATGTCATCTGACATTTTAATACCTATTTCTTTTTCCCAACTGGCTTTGGAACTTTCAGAAGATGGATAGACTAATGATAGTAGGGTGGTAGATGAAGTTATCTCAGATTGGTGACGTTTTAAGACAGTTGTCTATTGTCAGCACTCTCAATTTCAAATCCTATTAGATGTTTTCGTATATACGTAATCTCTAATATGTAAGTGTCTGAAATAATTATTGTTTAAAAGATTGAAGTTCTTTTGTAGTTGTGCAAAGGTGGCAAATGTACCTGCTATATATAGATCTTTGACACTGTGTAATCCTAAGTCACTCCATGTACAGAAGGTTTTATCTAGAATGGATGGGATAAAAGTGTTGTGATGGGAAGAGCACGAGAAATAGGCTTGAGACCTAGGTGGGATTTGATTTGTTTAAACTGGCATTATTATTACTACCAGTTCTAGTACTGTGGTGTAATACAGTTCTGCATATGGTTTGTCGTACCCCAGCAGAAGCCATTGCCTGACTGCTGTGTGTCGGTACAATCAATGACAAAGACTGTGCTATTTCACTAATTTGAAATATGTAAAAAAGTGAAAAAAAAAAAAAAAATAAAAAAAAAAAAAAATAAATAAATCTATCATGAGTGTTACATAGGCTAAAGTTTTAAGTATGCAAATCTAAAGAGTTTATGATGATAAACACAAAACCATTCTGTAAAATATACCCTATCCCACTGTGAATATGGATTTGTAATGAGCTAATGCTAACCTTTATGCTTGCTTTCTACTGCTGTTATTACTGGTATGTAGTGTGCACTGGTAATAATGTAATGTTACTATGTACCATTGCCATTTTAAGACTAGCTTTAATCTATAATTGTGTCTTGTAGCATATTTGGTCGAGATAGGATACAAGCCAAGCCTTTTTGCAGTTTTCTTTACACAGTTTTAGTTTCAGATAAAACATAAAACTAAAACTTAAAATGCCAAAACATTCCTTTATAGTGTTTATCAGCCCCCATTTACCCCCCTGTGCCTCTTTTTCTTCTTCTCCTGCACCCCCACCACTCTCACCTCACTCGTGTCCCCCCGTCTCTCCCATCGACACTCACCTTGGCGTCACAGAGTCTCAGGAAGTCCACAGAGAGGTAAGCCTTAATGCCATCGATGGCTCCAGGCAGGGTGACTCCGCGGAGCAGCAGCACAGTCAAGACCACATAGGGCATTGTGGCTGTGATCCACACAACCTGAAAGGGTTGCACAAGGTACAAACACACAGACACACAAACGAACAGTCCCACATTTAAACAGAAAAACGGCCACACACACACACACACACACACACACACACACACACAATGAGATTCAAACATATGCACGCACGCAAGAAAGTGAAAATGTCTGTACGTATTAACGTACACACACAGTCGTCTTAAACTGTTGAGTGCGTTTAACAGGACTAGAAGGAGCAGCATTTCCTAAACATGATTCCATAGCTTAAATTGAGTTATTTAGAGATGCTCGGATAGGAATTGTAGTTCTGTTGTGGTTTTCACATAAAGAAACATGGCTACTGTGTCATTCCCCACCTTTCCAGAGGTCTTGACTCCCTTCCAGAGACTGAAGTAGAGCAGAACAATCACTACAGCAAGACAGGAAGTCAACTGCCAGCGTGGACGGCCCAGATCACCAATACCTCTACTGTCCTGGATGTGGAGCACCCCTCGTCTAAAGAAAAAGAATATTGTGGTAAGAACCCTGACCAATCCTAGGTCTCCATTTACAGTGTACAAACTAGAATTATCACCTTGCAATTGTGCACCTCTGCCAACCCATTAAGTTGCAAAAACATGGATGCATTACACATATCTGACCGACAACTCAGAGGATCATTTACAATCAGAACAGTTTCAAGGTGGGAAGCAAAGATTCATTCATTCATTTTCTGTAGCTGCTTATCCTGTTTGGGGTGCAGGGGGGCTGGAGCCTATCCCAGCTGACACTGGGCGAGAGGCAGGGTACACCCTGGACTGCCAGACTATCGCAGGGCTGACACATAGAGACAGACAACAATTCATGCTCACATTCACACCTACGGCCAATTTAGAGTCGCCAATTAACCTAACCGGCATGTCTTTGGAATGTGGGAGGAAGCCGGAGTACCCGGAGAAAACCTACACTGACATGGGGAAAACATGCAAACTCTGCACAGCAGGGCTCCCCCACCCTGAGTTCCAACCAGGAACCCTCTTGCTGTGAGGTGACAATGCCAACCACTGCATCACTGTGCTGCTGCATCTTGAGATACTACATTTAGAATGCAATGGGCGAGGTCACAATGACCATGAACCTTGACTCAGAGTGTTTGTGCCAAATTTGATGAAATTCTCTCAAGGTGTTCTTGAGATATCACATTCACAAGAATGAGATGAATGCAAGGTCACAGTGACCTTAACCTTTGACCACCACAATCTAATCAGTTCATCCTTGAGTCTAAGTGGACATTTCTGTCAAATTAAAATGAAAAAGATTCACTCAAAAAAATTCTTCACATATCACTTTTGTGAGAATGAGACAAATGAGATCATAGTGACTTTGACCTTTGGCCACCAAAAAATAGTTGGTTCATCATGGAGTCCAAGTGGACATATGTGCCACATTTAAAGAAATTCCCTCAAGGTGTAGTTGAGATACAGCATTCGTGACAATGAGACAGATGAGGTCACAGTGATTTTGACCTTTGATCACCAAATTCTGATTAGTGCATCCTTGACTCAAAGAGGATGTTTGTGCAAAATTTGAGGAAAATTCCCTCAAGGCATTCTTGATACACTGCATTTGCGACAATGAGACAAACAAGGTCACAGTGACCTTGACCTCTGACCTATGACCACCAAATACTCAATCATTTCAATCAAATACAAATCATTTCATTGTTAAGTCCAAGTGGACATATGTCCCAACTCTGAAGAACTTCCCTCAGGCGTTCTTGAGATTTTGCATTCATGAGAAGAGGACGTACGTACGAACAGTTGGACTACCCCGAAACATATTGGTTCCCGCCATGGTAGTAATAGTCATCCTACTTCCAAATGTACAGTATGAGGCATACAGTACATGGTGACAAATATTTTGTCTCTGGGGCACATACAGTTTAGTGTTCACCAAAGTTCAAGGTTGGTTCTTTAACCCTACGCATGGACAGCAATCAAAGGGATGGTGGATATTGTCCTTGAAGCCATGGGGATGGGGTACCAGTAATTTCCCCATTGCATTGTGCTACAATAAAAGTATCATAGTATGTACATGGAATAACAAGTGTTCCTACAACATTATTATTCACAACATCACAACACCTGGATCTGGTTCTTGACATTCTGCATAAAATTGGCTTAACAATAAACGCCTGGCCTTGTTGGAAGCTCAGTACCTGGGGGTTCATCAGTGACAGGAGACATGTAAACCCCAAGGCAATCTGGCCAGATGGATGATACATGAAGTGTTGGTACATCTGTTGCAGCAAAAGTTTCATTATAGCAAATTAAAAAGGTCTCAGAGATTATGTCAGCCTGCCAAGACGGGAAAACTGCGCTGGCAATAAAAGGTAGCAGATTTAAAAGCTTACTTTCATTTGACATCCTGCAACGTTGAATTACATGTGTCACCTGAGAGACTGAACATTGTTGATGCCTTGATTCAGATAATTTCAGAGACAGCCTTACAGATGAGACTGAAAAAGATCAACCAATGTGGTCAAATTGTCTGCAGGTGGTTCTGTGTAAATAGCACACTGCCATTTCAACTAGCATGGATCAAATGTCTCAACTGTCACAACAGAACAACCCCTCACTTGTTGGAAGAGGAGACACCTGGTCAGCTTCACAGGCTGGGAAGGTGCATTGGCCAAATGCAGCCAAACTGAACCATTTTGAGGAAAACATTCCTGATGTTCATTTTTGAACATGTTATCATGTTTGAAGTATCCATAATTAGACAGTCTATGACATTTCTAAATCTAGGCAAAGTAATTACAGTAACTTCAGTTATTCTGTAGACAGCTCCACTCCATTTAACACCATAACTGCATAGCACTGAAGTTTTGTCTTGTGCACTTCTGGCAGAGCAAATGTGTGGGTGATATACAGTACAGTTTTGCACCAATGTGTCACATATCATTGACAATGGCATAAGAATTTTCAAGAGCGTGATTGGCCTCTAAACTGACTACATATCTATGTAACTGTATTTCCTCAAATAGAATTAACGATACTAAACAAATGTTAATAAATAAATATTAGAGCCTTAGTTCAGGCCAACTTACTCGAAGTACTCATGAGCAGGCGTGGGCTTGTAAATGTCACTGACTGAGCTGTTGTCAGCCCGGTCGGAGCAGTTAGGACTGTTCCAAGTGTTGTTGCAGTGGACCCACGGCAGCTCGCTGGTGAACGAGGAGAAGAGGTAGAACAACGCCCAGGAGATTATGACGTTATAGTAGAAACCAACATAGAGGGAGATGAGGATCACTGTGAAGCCTACACCTGTTAGGGGGAAACAAATGATTAATATTCATAGCTATTAAAGACAGAGATACATAGATAGGAAGAAGGGGAAACAGGCTATGCTCACTGCAAAAAATTAGGACCTTAGATATCGAAATGGGCACCTCAGTGGAATCTAACAGCCCACATGCTTTTTTCTGAATTATAGAGTACTGCTTCCCATGGCTGCA